>NC_092097.1:40921908-41099612 GCF_045679555.1 Salvelinus alpinus
TTAACCAGTAATTTTGCTATGATTCATTGCACTGTAATGTGTTTGCTCCTTACTGCTCCTATTAGTCCAATCTAATTTTTTTTGCCCTGAGCATCCAGTGTTCTTTTACATTTTTAAATGTTTAAATTTGGTTGAGTTGTAAACTAACGTGAATTCATCATGAAATCAACAAAACATTTTTGCAGAGTTTGGGATGGAAAGAGAAAAATGAGGGGGAAGAAAAAAAGAGAGGGCAGACTGGATGAGGGAGGTAGGAGAAATAAAACTGACAGAACAATAAGGGAAAGCAGAGAAAAAGAGAGAGAGGAGGGAGATAGATAGAGAAAGAGAGGGGAAGAAGATAGCTACAGAGAGAGGGGAGCTGGAAAGGCAGGTACAGTCACATCCTGCTGGATTTCATAAGATAAGGTGGGAAGAAAGAAGGGTGTCTTCTGGTGTGTGTCTACTCTGTGTGATACTGTACGTGCTGTGTACATTACTAATGTGTGAGTGAGTGTGTAAGACTATGCATGAGTGAGAGTATGTGTTTGTGCATGACTGTGTGCATGTGTCATGCTTTTTACTGTACTTTGTTAGTGATTAACTGTTCACCTTTTACAGTTGGGGAAGTGGTGTTGTCATTCAGCGGGAGAGGAAGGGGGAGGGAGCGAGGGGGAGAGGGATGGAGGTACAGGAGGAAAAGGAGGGGCTTTCTGTAGATAACTGTTCTTTCTGCCAGAGCTCACCCTCTCAGTGGCGGCTTAGGAGTGACAATAGAGGAGCGGACCTGGAGTGCCGAAACACAGAGAGGAAAAGAGAAAGAGGGGGAATACAGAGCTCATGTCCACATTTTTCAAGCAGGTATGCAATTACACAGTAGAAAATGATTTGCACTAATTATTAGGGGTCTCATTTCAAAGTAGTTTGGCAGCAGAGAGGATGCAAGTCTTAGTGCTTGAGTGTGTGTGTGTGTGTGTGTGTGTGTGTGTGTGTGTGTGTGTGTGTGTGTGTGTGTGTGTGTGTGTGTGTGTGTGTGTGTGTGTGTGTGTGTGTGTGTGTGTGTGTTTACTCATTTGTGTGTGTATTTTCGACTGTTTGAGTATGTTTTTCATTGCCTGACGACTCAAACTGAATTATTCCTCTGCTCTATGCTCGCTACATACTTCAGTCAGATTGCCATCATTGAAGTCGTTTGTGGTGACGTTAAAATAAGGGTTTTTGTACAAAACAAAGTAATCAGCGATTGGATCATCTCTAACCAATCAGTGTATCTGTCACGTTCCTGACCTGTTTTCTGTTAGTTTGTGTATGTGTTAGCTGGTCAGGACGTGAGTTTGGGTGGGCAGTCTATGTTTTCTGTTTCTATGTTGGTTTAAGGGTGACCTGATATGGCTCTCAATTAGAGGCAGGTGGTTTTCATTTCCTCTGATTGAGAGCCATATTAAGGTAGGTGTTTTCACACTGTTTGTTTGTGGGTGGTTGTCTTCCGTGTCTGTATGTTATTTCGTACCACACGGGACTGTTTCGGTGTGTATGTAGTCTGTTCCTGTTCGTGCGTTCTTCGTGTCTATGTAAGTTCTCATGTTTAGGTCAGTCTACGTCGTTTTGTTATTTTGTATCATTTCAAGTGTAGTTCGTGTTCGTTTTTCGTCTTGTCAATAAATTCATTATGTATTCACAACCCGCTGCACCTTGGTTCAATCCCTGCTCCTCCTCTTCGGATGAAGAGGAGGAGGACAGCCGTTACAGTATCAAAGCCAATGATGAATTTTCAAAACGTCGCTTTACCCATGTGTTCTGGGCTGGCTCTGGCCCAACCCATCGATTTTCTGGGACCAATCAGAACGGTTATATCAGGACAGAATATGTTTGAGTTCTGGAAATAGTCAGGGAGGTACTCAGATCCAGACTCATTAAGGAAAATAAACGAATGTCCGTGGACGTAGCGTTTTGCCGGAGCAGGGAGTTTTGTTAGCCATGCAATGTTTTTCATACAAGTACAGCATACCATATGTATACATATTTTATAAATGCTTTTATGTCTGCGTACATTTATGTACTGCATGAGGGAGTGAAACAGGTGAAATGTGGTGTGTACATGTACAGGTTAAGGTCGGTCAACTGGTGTAAAAAGTTATTTGCGTGTTATTTACAGTGGGAAGTTGAATCAGCTTATTGAATTTGAATCAAATAAATACTATGTTGTTTAGTGTGTTTCATGTTGTACCTGACGACGGTCTGTTGCATTATGTGTGTTTCAGCATCATGGCGTCGGCTTCTCCACAGAAGAGGATGGTGTCCTTCTTTATTACGCTGGCATCCCCTTACAGAGCCACAGTCACACAGCACCAACACACACGCACACACAGCGCCACCGCCAATGACATGCCACGTACAGCCATGCGGGTTGGCCCTGAGGACAGCAGCACTCGTAAACTTAGTGTCAGTGGCACACAGCAAGGCACAATTCACAGGCAGGAGAGGGCTCCATCTGAGTCCCAAGGCAGTACACACGAAGGGGTCCAGAGCTCCACACCTTCCCTGGCCAGACACTCGGAGCCCAGAACTCCAGCCAGCACAGTGACCCCTGACCTCAGCTGGGGTCTGGGAGACACACAGCAGCAGCAGACAAAGACAGAAGCAGACAAGGGTCCTGAAGGTAACCAGGAGTAGTCAATACATGTATTACAAAATCTGTATTTTTCCCTGTGAAGAAGTCTAGATATTACCATTTACATATAATTGTATTGTTATGAATGATAACAAAATACATACACTGTATAAAGAACATGTTGACAGACAGGTTTGTGATGATGATTACTGCAACATTCATATCAATACAGAGAACCTCAAAAACCACAAAAAACTCTTGAACCTCTTCCTCACAGAGCTCCTTCCCCCCCCTCCTGTGTCTGTGGATGCTGAGCTGACTGAGGATCCTACACCTCTCCTGCCTCCTCCACCCGTGTCTGTGGATGCTGAGCTGACTGAGGATCCTACACCTCTCCTGCCTCCTCCACCCGTGTCTGTGGATGCTGAGCTGACTCAGGATCCTACACCTCTCCTGCCTCCTCCACCCGTGTCTGTGGATGCTGAGCTGACTGAGGATCCTACACCTCTCCTGCCTCCTCCACCCGTGTCTGTGGATGCTGAGCTGACTGAGGATCCTACACCTCTCCTGCCTCCTCCACCCGTGTCTGTGGATGATGAGCTGACTGAGGATCCTACACCTCTCCTGCCTCCTCCACTCGTGCAGGAGCCCCCCACTGCCCCCCTCCTTCAACCTGTGTCCTCAGACAGACCACCCGTGTCTGACCAACTGGTAAGACTGGCTCTACATCCCATGCTATTGGTAGCCATGACATTACAACGACCATAGGAGCTGGCAAGACTTCACAAACAGATCTGGGACAAGGCTATGTTATTGCCATTCAAATGTTTTTTACATATATTTTTTTATTATTTATATTTCACCTTTATTTAACCAGGTAGGCCAGTTGAGAACAAGTTCTCATTTACAACTGCGACCTGGCCAAGATAAAGCAAAGCATTGCAACAAAAACAACAACACAGAGTTACACATGGGATAAACAAATGTACAGTCAATAACACAATAGAAAAATCTGTGTACAGTGTGTGCAAATGAGGTAAGGAGGTAAGGCAATAAATAGGCCAATAGTGGCGAAGTAATTACAATTCAGCAATTTACACTGGAGTGATAGATGTGCAGATGAGGATGTGCAAGTAGAAATATTGGTGTGCAAAAGAGCAGAAAAACAAAAACAAACATGGGGATGAGGTAGGTAGTTGGTTGGATGGGCTATTTACAGATGGGCTGTGTACAGCTGCAGCGATCGGTAAGCTGCTCTGACAGCTGACACTTAAAGTTAGTGAGGGAGATATAGGTCTCCAACTTCAGTGATATTTGCAATTCGTTCCAGTCATTGGCAGCATAGAACTGGAAGGAAAGGCAGCCAAAGGAGGTGTTGGCTTTGGGGATGACCAGTGAAATATACCTGCTGGAGCGCGTGCTACGGGTGGGTGTTGCTATGGTGACCAATGAGCTGAGATAAGGCGGAGCTATACCTAGCAAAGACGTATAGATGACCTGGAGCCAGTGGGTCTGAATATGTAGCGAGGACCAGCCAACGAGAGCATACAGGTCGCAGTGGTGGGTAGTATATGGGGCTTTGGTGACAAAACGGATGGCACTGTGATAGACTGCATCCAATATGCTGACAGGAGTGTTGGATGCTAATTTGTAAATGACATTGCCGAAGTCAAGGATCGGTAGGATAGTCAGTTTTACGAGGGTATGTTTGGCAGCATGAGTGAAGGAGGCTTTGTTGTGAAATAGGAAGCCGATTCTAGATTTAACTTTGGATTGGAGATGCTTAATGTGAGTCTGGAAGGAGAGTTTACAGTCTAGCCAGACACCTAGGTATTTATAGTTGTCCACATATTCTAAGTCAGAACTGTCCAGAGTAGTGATGCTAGTCGGGCGGGCGGGTGCGAGCAGCGATTGGTTGAAGAGCATGCATTTCGTTTTAATAGCATTTAAGAGCAGTTGGAGACCACGGAAGGAGTGTTGTATGGCATTGGCAAAAATCTGCTATCCGAGCAGCTAACCGATCGCTGCAGCTGTACATAGTCCATCTGTAAACTACCCACCCAATTTACCTACCTCACCCCCCATACTGCTTTTATTTATTTACTTTTCTGCTCTTTTGCACACCAGTACCAATATCTCTTCTTGCACATGATTATCTGATGATTTATCACTCCAGTGTTAATCTGCTAAATTGTAATTATTCGATTTATTGCCTACCTCATGCCTTTTGCACACATTGTATATAGATTCTCTTTTTTTCTACCATGTTATTGACTTGTTTATTGTTTACTCCATGTGTAACTCTGTGTTGTCTGTTCACACTGCTATGCTTTATCTTGGCCAGGTCGCAGTTGCAAATGAGAACTTGTTCTCAACTAGCCTACCTGGTTAAATAAAGGTGAAATAAAAAAAAAAAAAAAAAAATTGAAGCTAGTTTGGAGGTTTGTAAACACAGTGTCCAAGGAAGGGCCAGATGTATACAGAATGGTGTCGTCTGCGTAGAGGTGGATCAAAGAATCACCCGCAGCAAGAGCGACATCATTGATATATACAGAGAAAATAGTCGGCCCGAGAATTGAACCCTGTGGCACCCCCATAGAGACTGCCAGAGGTCCGGACAACAGGCCCTCCGATTTGACACACTGAACTCTATCTGAGAAGTAGTTGGTGAACCAGGCAAGGTATTCATTAGAGACACCAAGGCTGTTGAGTCTGCCAATAAGAATACGGTGATTGACAGAGTCGAAAGCCTTGGCCAGGTCAATGAAGACGGATGCACTGTCTTTGTCTTTTATCGATGGCGGTTATGATATCGTTTAGGACCTTGAGCGTGGCGGAGGTGCACCCATGACCAGCTCTGAAACCAGATTGTATAGTAGAGAAGGTACGGTGGGATTCAAAATGGGGGGGGGGGGGCTTGGGCCAGTTGTTGCGGGGGTGCAGAGCTGTTGGCCGGGGTTGGGGTTGCCAGGTGGAAAGCATGGCCAGCCGTAGAGAAATGCTTATTGAAATTCTCGATTATTGTGGATTTTTCAGTGGTGACAGATTTCTTCTTCTAGATTTCTTCTGATAGTACTATAGAACAGGTCCACTTATATTTCTGACGAGACCTCAGAGACCATTGTGTTGAAAATGTGTTCTGTAATGTCTAGCAATGCACACGGTGATGTACTGATAGTGATGGGTGCCAAAAGCTGTGTACAGAGACTCTGTAGTGTGTAACAGGTGTAAAACAGTACAGTAAAATTCTTACTTGAGAGCAATTTAACAACAATGACATGATAATAATAACATTAATAATAAGAATAATACAGAAAATAATAGAACATGTAATCAAAAACACACAAGAAGTACGGTATAAGTTGAAGAAACAGGACAATGCAAGTACACTGTATACAGGTCAGTGCCAGTACTTTATTCAATGTACAGGGAGGGGTACAGTGGTGTAAAGTATTTAAGTAAAAATACTTTAAAGTACTACTTAAGTAGTTTTTTTGGGTATCTGTACTTTACTATTTTTACTTTTACTTCACTACATTCCAATAGAAAATATTGTACTTTTTACTCCATACATTTTCCCTGACAACCAAAAGTACTTGTTACATTTTGAATGCTTAGCAGGACAGGAAAATTGTGAAATTCACACACTTATCGAGAGAACATGTGGTCATCCCTTCTGCCTATGGTCAGGTGGACTCCCTAAACACAAATGCATCTTTTGTAATAATGTCTGAGTGTTGGAGTGTGTCCCTGGCTATCTGTAATATTGAGTGGCACCCCCCTTTGCCCTCAGAACAGCCTCAATTCGTTGGGGCATGGACTCTACAACATGTCGAAAGCGTTCCTCAGGGATGCTGGCCCATGTTGACTCCAATGCTTCCCACAGTTGTGTCAAGTTGGCTGGATGTCCTTTGGGTGGTGGACCATTCTTGATACACACAGGAAAATGTTGGGCGTGAAAAACCCAGCAGCGGTGTAGTTCTTGACACACTCAAACCGGTGCACCTGGCATCTACTACCATAACCCGTTCAAAGACACTTAAATATTTTGTCTTGGCCATTCACCCTCTGAATGGCAAACACACAATCCATGTCTAAAGGTTTAAAAACCTTCTTTAACCTGTCTTCTCCCCTTCATCTCCACTGATTGAAGTGGATTTAACAGGTGACATCAATAAGGGATCATAGTTTTCACCTGGATTCACCTAGTCATTCTATGTCATGGAAATAGCAGGTGTTCTTAATGTTTGTATACTCAGTGTATAAATACTTATGGCAATATATGAATGATAACATTTACATGTAAACAGGAGTTATAGTGACCAGAAGCATGATAAATAGATAGATACTAATGGTAATAGCAATCAATAATCAATGAACAGCAGCATAATGGTAATAATACATCTAATCAATAATAATAATTTTTGCATAACCGTAGGTGTGGGAGGGGGGGGGGGGGTTGTAAGTGTGTGGCGTCAGTAATGAGTGTGTGAGTGAGGGTGTATGTGAGTGTGTATATGTGAGTAAGAGTGACAGGGAAGGTGTGTGCGTCTGAGTGGTTAGAGACCAGTGGATGGGCACAGAGTCAGTGTGGATAGTCTGTGGGAAAGGGAGAGCAGTAGTTTTTAGCCATTTAACAGTCTTATGGCCAGGAGATAGAAGCTGTTTCGGAGTCTGTTGGTCTAAGCCATGATGCACCATAACCACCTGCTGGACGGGAGCATGGAGAAGAGTCCATGTCTCGGGTGGCTGGAGTCTTTGGTAATTTTTTGGGCCTTTCTCAGACATCGCCTGGCACTGCCTCCCTTTACTTAGAAGAAATAGGATTTTATCTAAACTGTTGATCTCTCTCAGAAAAACATGAACCTCCCTGTCGCCCCATTATTGTGTTCTGTATTTTCGATCTCTCAGTCGAAACAATGAAAACACAGGCCAATAAGATGCCTGAACGGAGGGGCAGTGGGGATTTGATGTATTTTTGCAAAGAACACTCACAGTGTGCAAGACTGGGGCCCCTTTCACCATTACCATGAACTGTAGCCCTATTCCCTCTCCATCCAGAAGGTTTGGACCTCAACATTTTTAATCTAATTTTGAGACTGAGAAAATAGAGAGAAAATAGTGTATTGATATTACTTACTTAAAAATGGCACTGTTGAGGAAGGCTTAAGAATACCGTGTCTGTGTGCTTAAACTAATTGATTAGTCACGCAAGTGAAGAATCTTTGACTTTATCCCCCTTTTTTACCCACAGAGCGCTGCAGTGGATAGACAGCTGGACCAAAGCACACCATCTAGTGGGGGGGAACAGAAGGAAGCGTCTCAGCGTATCCAGGGCAGTCCAGAGGAGCAGCTAGTGCTGGTAGAGACCAAGGGTAAGGTGAAGGGTGAAACTGTGTCTGGTAACTTTTAGAAATGTCACCCGGGCCTGGCACCTTTCACATTTAACAGTTATGATATCAGAGGTCGAATTACAGGGGAGCTAGGGGGGTGAGAGGGGCTGGGCACCCTCATAACAAATCGGGTACACCGCATAAGAATTTAAATATAATAATAATATATTACATTTACAGTAGCAGATTGTAAATGGTATATATTTAGCATCTGTTCAATTGCCAGAGATATCGACTTGGAACACACCTAAACGTAAATGTGTAACTTGAACCCTGCTTGATATGTGAATGTGTGCTTTGTAGAGGTGTGTGGCTTCTGCCGTAAGCCTGTGGCCCTGAGTGAAACAGCCATCGAGGCTCTGAACAGGACATACCATGCCAGTTGCTTCCAGTGCAGACAGTGCCATATCCCTCTGGCTGGTAAACTGTACTATAACAAGGCAGGAATACCACTCTGTAAGGACTGCTACCAGGTATGACAACCTGGACTCAGGTGTAGACGTAACATAGTAAATGTACATCCAGGACACTCCAATTAGTTTGATGTGTTACGTTTCGTATGGTATTTATTCATTTGTGAATGTCTATCATCCATTTCGTATGATATGTTACAAATTACAATTTGTATGATATGCTACAAATTGTATTTCATACCATATGTTACGGATTGCAATTTGTACATTAACGTTAGCTATGTGGCTAATGTTAACGTTAGCTAGGTGACTAATGTTAGCAAGGCTAGGGGTTAAGGTTAGGGTTAAGGTTGGGTTTAAGGTTAAGGTTAAGGTTAGGAATTAGGTTAAAAGGTTAAGGTTAGGGTTGGTGGAAGGGTTGGCTAACATGCTAAGTAGTTGTAAAGTAGTTAAAAGTAGTAAGTAGTTGCAAAGTTGCTAATTAGCTAAAATGCTAAAGTTGTCCGCGATGAGATTGCAACCTTTGGGTTGCTAGACATTCTCCTTATATGCTCACCCATTCATTTTTACCTTAAGTAACCTTCTGTTCTATGTAACAGAAGATGGAGATTTGTGTAGCTATCTGTGTACCTGTAGTAATCCTGGAGGCAATACACTTCCCCAACCTCTCCCTGAGCAAAGCTCTGCTCTCCAATTGGTTGGCTGCATGTTGCACAGATAAAGCAAGGTGGGTGGTAAGCTCTTTCCAGTGCATGGATTACCTGGTCTTTGATAACTTCCCCACACGCCCAGCAAAGTTCCAAACTGGCCTGAAGGAAAGAAAGTAGTTTATCATGGTTTATTGTTTTCATCAGTGTTACGTCTAGTCCATGAGACCAGGCTGGGTAAGAAGATCCTTCTGGGAAGGAACAAGAAATATAGTGGATGATGACTTTAACATATAGGATCTTAAATTGATCACCCTGTTGCAGGATAACTTTTCCAGGAAATGAAAAACATGTAGTATATTTGAGGTTTAAAAAGGCTTCTGAACTGAGACCAGGCTGGGTAAGAAGATCCTTCTGGGAAGGAACAAGAAATATAGTGGATGATGACTTTAACATATAGGATCTTAAATTGATCACCCTGTTGCAGGATAACTTTTCCAGGAAATGAAAAACATGTAGTATATTTGAGGTTTAAAAAGGCTTCTGAAGTTTGTAATTTCCACTTTGAAATGTCTTCATCATAGAGGTAGTGGAAATGTAATTTTCATAATCAATATTAGCCTATTATTGTCCAGCTCCCCCACCCATTCCCCAACTACCTTGAGTCAGTATGTGTGATCTCCATCAGCAGCAGGGTCTTGGTAGCTGCGTGTCCAGTCTCCATACCCTTTCCAAACTACTGCTGAGTGAGTGTCAGTACAGTATGTGTCAACTAGTATATTTACTGTTTGTGAAGTAAACATGGTGATTATAATTAAGGTTACGGTCTTCTGAAATTTCTGACTTGATTTTCCCTCCTGCTGTAACAAACTGTCTCAAACTAAGATCCTTCGTCTTTATGATGATGATGATGAAAACAATAAACCATGATAAACTACTTTCTTTCCTTCAGGCCAGTTTGGAACTTTGCTGGGCGTGTGGGGAAGTTATCAAAGACCAGGTAATCCATGCACTGGAAAGAGCTTACCACCCACCTTGCTTTATCTGTGCAACATGCAGCCAACCAATTGGAGAGCAGAGCTTTGCTCAGGGAGAGGTTGGGGAAGTGTATTGCCTCCAGGATTACTACAGGTACACAGATAGCTACACAAATCTCCATCTTCTGTTCCAAGTTCTGACACAGTCATATATTAAGATCATTTGATGATGAGAGCTACTAAATGGGCTTGATGTTGTTGTAATTGAAAATATTTGATAATTAATTCACAATGATGAAACACTGCTCGCTCTGATTTGTGTGGTGAAGGAAATACGCTCCCCAGTGTAGTGCCTGCCAGCAGCTGATCATTCCAAGAGAGGATGGCATAGACAGCTACACCGTGGAGTGCCTGGGACGCTCCTTTCACGAGGACTGCTATCGATGTGAGGTACAGTTCAGGAACAGGAGAAATGCTCTAAATATGATAGCGTACTATGGGTGTTTGCTATATTTGTGTGTCGATCTCAATCAGCACAATAATTACTGGGGATTGGGTCCTTCACAATCACAGTTCAAACATCTAAAATAGAATCATGTTAGAACAGAATATAATAAAATAACTATTTTTCACAGAGGAAACTTTGGCTGTGGCATCTGGATCTCACAGCTTTTTCCATTTTATTCACCCTATATTCAGGTCTGCAGTACCCAGCTCTCCCCAGAGCCAAACGACCATGGCTGCCATCCACTGGATGGGAGGGTGCTGTGTAAGTCTTGTCACCCATAGAGATGTAAAGAGGCCTCATCATTGTATCAATGCCATTATGGTCGTCTGTGACAGCATGGGCATTGAGACTATCTCCATTTTGAAGTATTCAATTTTCTTCTTCACGATTGGCTGATCCCTCCTGATGATCCTGTTGCACATGACTACAACAGGGTCACCAAGAGGGATCAACCAACGAAGTTGGAAGTCCCACCCAGTTGACTACATTAAAATGGTGGAAGTCCTCAATAGCGCTGCTCATGCTAAAATGGCCTTTTGGCCACTAGAGGCCTCTATCATTCTCTATGTTGTCACCTGACCACAGTTCAGTCTGCCCAGCTCTAATACTGAACTCAGAACCAGGGCCCGTATTGATAAAGCGTCTCAGAAAAGGAGTGCTGATCTAGGATCAGTTTGGCCTTTTTAGATTAATAAGCTTTTATACAAATTGCAGACCTGATCCTAGATCAGCTTTCCTACTCTGAGACACTGAATATGGGCCCAGGCAGGAACCAGGATGGGACTGAGCCAGAGCTGACAGCACAGACATCCAAATGTGCAGTGGAGCCAATGTAGAAGCAAGCTGAAAGTCAACAGTCCTGATTAGATTGTAAAGGAGAACTATCTATGAAACTGGGAGAGAAGACAGGCCTTCTTAATTCTGCATCATGGGAATAAGTCATTGGACTTTGAATGCCACACACTTTCTTAATAACAGTATTTAAAAATGATTTGCAATTATCCCTTATGTAGCAATAAATGTTTGTCAATTGCCCCCTATACTTATTTTATACTTGATACTTTTGTACTCGTGTTTAACCCACACTAGTAAATGCATCAAAAATATTTGCCTGGATTCACCTGATTGGTCTATGCCAAGGAAGGAACAGGCGTCTTAAATATTTTGTGGTATGCATTCTTTGAATATTATGTAGTGCTCAGTGCTGCGTGTCCATTCTCAATATAGCCTTTCATATGACAAAATAAACTAATATATTATACAGTTTTGCGTTGCTCTGCCTCTATCCATGTCATCAAGCTTTTTTGAGACAAGCATGTTCTTTGTATGGCTTCATGCATAATTTCCTCAAGGGAACACAATACACATGCTAATTCAATAATGAAATAAATTATAGGCATATGCAAGGAAAACAGGATCTATGCAAGGGGAATAAACCCATGAGCTGTATAGTTCTGAGAACATAAACAATGATAGGGGTGGACATGGTGTGTTATGCAATATCAGAGCACACACAGTAGAGGTGTCATTAAAACCTCCATGATTTAGACCTACAAAGATTACTTGCTTAACCAACCTCCATTTAAATGGAATATTCACAAAGCCATGATACAAATAAAGGGTCTTTGATTTGGGAAGAATTACGCTTATCCTGTCAATTCACTGCAGGCAAAGATCGTGCCAGCACAGGGTTGCCTTGGAATAAGCCATTTTGGGGAGCATATAATCACAGATCACCCTCAGGCAACATAGTAACGAAGTCAGAATTACTTCTCGATTCATTACAACCTCTGATACTGCATAGATGTGTTTTATAATGCAAAGCCCAAGGACTGCTACATTATTATGAAATGTAAAAAGCACGGATAATTGCTCTCGAATAGCTGTCGCATGATCTCGGGAGCGCGCAAATCATGAGAAACCAAGCCGTCGTCACAGGGAAGAATACACACACACATTCGCAGGCATTGGAACGGAGCTTACTAGGCCAAGATATTTTTTTTTACACGAAATCACTCGTCGTTCATTTTGTAAGGCGGACTTCCCGACCGGCGGAGATCAAAACTTGCTAGAGCATATGTGTATGAAGGGGGAAAGTAACGTACATGATGGTTCGGGAAACCAGGCACCTTTGGGTGGGAAATTTACCCGAACATGTTCGAGAGGAGAAAATTGTCGAACATTTTAAACGGTAAGTTACGCAAGAGGAGAGACACCGCGCTCTGTGTCCAATAGCTAGCTATCTGAGCTAGCTAACGTTAGCCATCTTCAAGATACAACACTAAATGGCCTCTGTTGTTTAAGATTTTTTCCCCCCGTGATATTTTTAACCAACAGACAACATACCAGAATTTCACAATTTATTGGAATCCAGCAAGCTGAAATGCCACTGAATGCTAGCTTGTTAGCTAACTAGCTACCATTTTGTCGTTTGCTCACTTGATATACGTCAACGACGTCGCTAGCTACATCAGTTAATGCCTTGGTAGCTAGTTCAGCAAGAAATATAGCTAACATACTAGTTAGGTAGCAAATTTTATTATTGAAGGATGTGGTAACACATCATCTACTAGTTATGTTTTGTAGGGGCTATGTTGTTAATCATTAGTTGGATTACTGAATAATGCAAAGTCATCTAACTTTAGCGCTAAATGCATGGTTTCTCCACGTTCCTCCGATGCTACTGCTAGCTTCGTTAGCTGCCATAATTACCTAGCGGACGATATCGTGTTTGATTGCCTGGCGGCGAGTTAATCAACGTGCTAACATGATGAAAGTCCTCGTGTAACATATGGGGGCTTCTTGATTCTATCGCTCGTTCACTGCATAATTCATCACGTCTTAACTGCAATGATTAGCGGTTCATATGGTCCGAAAAGTGGCTACCATAATCATGAATCTCTGCTCGATTCTCAAGCTTGTGCCAGGTAACGTTATTGGATCCCTCAATATTCTAAAGCTTTAAAGTTGCAGGGAGGTAGCTACTTTCTTGCGGTTATGATAAGTTATTTGAAACTATTTACATCGTAATCAACTACTTTGAGCCTAAAGTTAGGTTATTTGAACTAGCTTTCAGTCAAGTGCCAGATTCAGTGAACATGAGCACTGTGTACACCAGCACATGGATCTAGTGTTTCAGTGAAAGTGTGCAACTATTGAAGAACCAACATTTGAGTTCTTGGCATTTTTTCAATGACTTCAAAATAACAGCAGAGCACCCTATTTTCACACTGATAATAGATTCATATTAAAGCAGAATTGTGATCCACAGGTTCCACTGACCCTCATATTCTATGGAAGAAGATTTAGTAAAGGAATAGAACAACTTTAAGTTGAGAAAAGACATTCATTTTTTAAAAGTTCACTACACAAAGGCGCCAAAAGGCTTGGGCCTCCATTTTTAAAGGGAAAGTCCACTCAAAGTATTTTCTGGTGTTTTTTTTCTTAGTCCACTGTTGATAGAGTCCCAATGTTTTGCATGTCAGCAGTCAAGTTTTTAAGATATTGGACTATAAAGAAGTAAAGTGTCACCTGCCACATCATCATGCCGGTGACTCTGCTTCTTGAAAGTTTAATATCTTGAAAACTTGACTGCTGACATGCAAGCATTTTTTTTCTGTATCAACAGTGGAGTAATGGGGGGGGGGGGGGGGGGGGATATATACATACACACACACACACTTAATGAGTGGATTTTCCCTTTAATGCTAATTTGACTAATTGGCTGCCAGGCAAAATCGGGCTCCTGTGCTTTCTTTGCTATTTATATTATTCTGCTTATCATAAGTCTGAATGGACGCGTACATAGTATCTCAATAGTGTGACATATTTTCTCTCTCTGTTCTTGCTCCTCAGCTATGGACGTGTCGAGAGCGTCAAGGTCCTGCGGAAGCGAGGGTCGGAGGGCGGTGTGGCAGCCTTTGTGGATTTTGTGGATATCAAAAGTGCACAGAAGGCTCACAATGCTGTCAACAAGATGGGGGACAGAGACCTGCGCACTGACTACAACGAACCTGGGTCTGTCCCTAGTGCTGTTCGGGGCCTTGATGACAACCCCCCTTCGAGCAGTCACGGGCGGGATGTTTCAGGATTCTCTAGGGGGGCAGTGGGTCCAGTGTTTGGCCCCCCAGTGTCCCTCCACACCAGAGAGGGGCGGTATGAACGGATAAGAGACTGGTAAGTGGACATAGTCTCCCTCTGAAGTACTGGGGGATCAGGGTGTCAGTAAAAAAATATATATATTTTATCCCGCAATAACATAATTTCATTGTTGGGTTATTAATAAAGCAAGGGCAATAGATTCCTTACAGTTTTACATGAAGGTAACCTAGGGAACAATCCCTTTACCATCCGCACAGACCTGGCCTTTTTTTGCGGATATCTAAGTTAATTGTTTATGCTAATCTATTGGTCATTAAAGAGGTGTGGATGTATGAGGTATTATTCAAAAATTTGGATTTATTATGTGAGACGTATCCTGCTTTCACGTTGGATATTACACCTGTGGGGAATATCCTGGTGAGTTTGGATATATCACATTTGTTGGATTTTATCCTGGATATTTTTATTTTACAAACCATGGATTCTAACCGCGATTTACCTGGGATCGTCGTTCTTTGGAAGTAAATCGTTGCCTGTGATGGATTAAATACCCCTATATTTTCTTGAGAATTATATTCAGGCAGGTTAATTCACCTATGGACTATACATCAGGGAGGATTGTTGTTTTTTTCCTCACCACCTTTCCACCGCTGGCCAGAGAGCATTTTTCTGGAAGTCTCCAAACCAAGGATATCTGCTATTCGTCTGGATTTAAATAACATCATGGACCAAGGGATGTAAATTGCCATCGTAAGGATGTAAGTTGGCTAGGTGTCTTCACAGGGCCCCATCAATACATCATTCACAGCTAGTTGATCATTTTCAGACAAGGGAATTTACAATTTACAGGGTATAATTGTAATTTAGTATGGAGTTTATATCAAAAGGAACTAAAGAGAAACTGAGGAGTAACAGAACACCTATCAAGAAATTCCATTGGAATATTTTTCAGAGAGAGATGGCCATGAAGACAACTGAAGACATGCATTATGGATGTACCTGCCTCATGGAAGTAACCCCCACATTGGATGTAAGGATGTTGGGTATAGGATGTACACAGGTGTAACCGCACTTCTTTTGTTGGATTACTCTGCTCCAGTGTGGATTTAGCTGTATATCCTCTCAGCATCAGTATTTGGGGTTACTAACAAAGAACAGAAACGTCTGCATTTTCAAAGAAAACCGAATAAAGCCTGAAGATGTCATCTACACAGTGATGGGAGTAGACTGTCTATTTGCCCCTTGGGATATGTAATAGTGCTATTTTAAGGAATTAATTACGTTGCAGTGGACTAGGATTATTCCGTGCATTATGGTGAGAGAAGATACTGTTTTTTTACTGGAGGGTATGCAAACTGGATTGCTAGTTTTGAAGAGGAATAATACAGATCTCTATTTTGGACAGTAATATGCAGACAACTCAGACTTGTTCCTTCTTTATTCTAGCAAGTTGGAAATGTTTTCAGTCTATCCCGTCTCTAGTGTCACTTTTGAAATGCACCGATATGCCCTTAAGTGTGACTCATCTTTTTAAAAATTAAACCTGTATCAATCGTCATAAGAAATCAATTTATTTGGTTGTTTTCTTTCTTTTTACATCAAACGAAGAGATTAAGAGATGGTGGATTATACCTAAGATACCTACCCTACCCGGTGTTCTACTCGAACGTCAGACTCTATACACATGAAGACAAAATAACCTTTTTGCTCAAGTTTTTTTTTAAATCCAAATGATTTTTGCTTTTTATTCCGGCTCACACAATTCTGACGACCTAGATTGTATTTGGGATTATAGGTTCGGTTACTGCTTTTGGAAAAGGTTGGTATTGTCCTGCCCTCTGCGTCTCTTTTCCTCGTCTCCTGCACTAATTGTTAGAGCTTTTAGAGAAAAAGATGCAGCTGCTTGGGCCAGAGGGCTTGTTTTTCTTTCTCTTCCTTGCTCTCTTTTTCTTTTCTGTCACTCTTTCTGTCTCTCTCCCTTTCTTGCTTTTTCTCGTAGTTACTAGGTGGCTTAATATAGGCTAGTTAAGATCTAGCAGGTCCACCAGCATTTCCCTCAACTGCCAAGACCCACTGTTCTTACTTAATTCAGAAATTGTATTTGATCTCAGTAGGAACTCACTTGCTCACTCTGAAAAATGTGATATGACACAGCTTCTAGATAATTAGAATAAATGCAAACGATGGAGTTCAATAGTTTCACAGATGCGGTTGTGTTACGTTTGGCCAACAAAGAAATTCTCACAATGTGTGTTCATGCATTTTTGAGTCTCAAGCATGGCCCTTATGAAACTAAACCTATCCGAGGGTTACCTTACTCTATGCTAGAGCTGGAACGATAAATAGAAAGTTATCGACACCGATCAGTTATCGCAGGAATTTTGTTGGCATTGTTCATTACGATAAGTAGGCTATACTAGTGAAATGCGTAGTTTGAAATGAAATAAGTTTGCTGATATGGGTGACTGTTAACATGAGAATTGATAGCTACAACCATCAAACTAGTAGTAGTACTATAAAGGATCATAAAAAATAAAGGCGGTAAACTTATCATTCTATTTATCCTTATCGCATCAATTCAGGCAATTTATCACAATATGGATTTTTTTCATATCGCCCAGCTCTACTGTATGCCTCTCCAGTGTAGATCTGCCCCATTTTTATTTCCTAACAGATACAATCTGTCTGTCAGCATTAATACTAGAGGACATCATTTAATGTCTACACACCTATTGTTTGAATTGACCAAATGCCCCTCATGTATTCTATTGCTTCTAATGGAATCACAAATGATTGGCCTGTATCTTCATAGACCCGTGCTCAGCGGGGTCCCTGTTTGTGTGTATTTAAGTTGATATTTTAACAGTGCACTGCCTATTTTAAACTGCATTGTTTGTTGGAACTAGTTATCTGTATTTTTGGAGTCACACTAACACTCACCCTCTCTATATCTACTCTGTCTCTCTCCCCTATCCATCCATCCTTTACCTGTGTCTTCCAGCAGCTCAGAGACCCGGGAGCGTGCATATGATCACAGCCCCTATGGACACCATGAGCGCACTGGCACTTTTGATAGACAGCGCCACTACAACGCAGACTATTACCGTGATCGCACCATGTTTGCAGCTGGAGTTAGCCCTGGCCCTGGAAGTAGCAGTGCAATGGGTGGGAGCTTTGAAACCCCAGAGCCTCATTTTGAGTCCAGGATCCGAGGAGATCCCTTCACCTTGTCTAGTGCTGCACGCCGCGACCCCTATCGAGATGACAGGGGGCATCGTGTTGACAGAACTTACCATCACCGCCGCAGTCGATCATCTCATTCCTCACAGTCTCGACATCCCTCCCCGCAAAGGACCACGGGGCAAACACCCAAAGCCCCCCATTCCCCCAAAAGAGCCCCCCTCTCCCCAGAAAGAGGTCCATGCTCTAGGTCCCGCAGTAGGTCCTCTAGCTCTGATTCTGTCAGCAGCACCAGCAGCACTGGCAGTGGCAGGTAGGATGTGCTTTTGTGATGGTGTGGATGTTAATGTTTATGTGGATGGAGCACGCATCAGTCAATTAGCCTATGTTGTAGAGAATGTAGCAAGAGAAGGGAACATATTCCACTTACCCAGTTGTAAAATATCTTGCTTGACTCTAGGATTATGGAGAGAATATCGCTGACTTGAGATGCATACAAATGTACCCTTTTATTTAGTCAAGTTAGCTGAAGACCCTCTGAACATTACCCCCTCTTTCCTCACATTTGTCCGTTTGGCAGCAGCGATTCAAACAGCAGTTCAAGTGAAGGGTCTCGTGCACGCTCTGTTCAGTCCTCTGCTACACATGCACCTCCCTCTCAGCCCTGCTCCATGGTGATGGAAGGTGATGAGCCACGCAGAAGCTTTGGCATCAGGGTGCAGAACCTACCAGTGCGTTCCACAGGTGAGTACCAAGTACCAATACCTAGCAGCATACTCATAAACATGCACTCTGTCTGGACTTTGCTGTGCACCTTGACATTCTGGTTACACTTTGCTGGGCACCATGACATTATGAAGGGGGTCACCAATAAATATCGTAGTCCTCTGCCATTTCGTGTCTACATGTTCAGCTGTAGAGGTAGCTAATCAAAGCACTCCCCCCATTCTCCACCTTGACATAACATTTTTATTTTGTCTCTCACGATGCAGCTGCATGACCCATATCAAGCATCAATTAACTGTCCATTTCCCTCGCCAGACACAAGTTTGAAAGATGGACTGTTCCATGAGTTCAAGAAACATGGGAAAGTGACATCTGTGCAGATCCACGGGGCCTCAGAGGACCGATATGGTCTGGTGTTCTTCAGACAGCAGGAAGACCAAGAGAAAGCCCTCAACGTCTCCAAAGGAAAGCTTTTTTTCGGCATGATGATCGAGGTTTCTGTCTGGAACGGCCCTGGTATGAAACTTTTTAGTGTCGTAATGTAATGTCTGTAATTCTTTCATTATTTGAGCTTGGGCCTAAATCCTAACGGAGTTGTAATGAGCGGTCATTCACATACTGTTGAGTGTACTTCTATTGTCTTGTTTAGTGATTGTAATAGAAGTCTTTCCCTCAGAAACTGAGAGCGAGAATGAATTCAGGCCATTAGATGGACGGATTGATGAATTCCACCCCAAGGCCACAAGGACCCTGTTTATAGGCAACTTGGAGAAGACCACCAGTTACCAACAGCTCCTTGATATCTTCCAGCGCTTTGGAGAGATTGTGGTATGTATGTTACTGCACACTGATGGGTTGTGCAAGTTAAATATCTCTTCTAAAAAATGCCAGAGAATTGCCTGTTTTGTCTTTTGAATATTTATGCATTTTGTCTAACTCTCATACAGGATATTGACATTAAAAAAGTCAATGGTATTCCTCAATACGCCTTTGTGCAGTATTCTGATATTGCCAGTGTCTGCAAAGCTATAAAGAAGATGGATGGAGAGTATTTAGGGAGCAACCGGCTCAAGGTATTATTCATAAATCTATATTGCCCTTACCTCTAGTTATCCATGTTGGTACAAAAGGAATTGAGTTCAGTGATACAGAACTACCCTCCGCAATTATTATTGTCAATGTTTCTACATCCTGTGTTTTCGGTCTCCTTTGCAGCTGGGTTTTGGAAAGAGTATGCCCACAACATGTGTTTGGCTGGACGGTTTGGCTTCCAACATCACAGAGCAATATCTCACACGCCACTTCTGCCGCTATGGACATGTAGTCAAGGTCTACCCTTTTTTCCCTCCCCAATGTTCTTGGAATCCCTGACATTTTTGATACTATATTAGAGAAGTTGTTCTAAACAAGATTTCTGCTTTTCCTCTTTTAGGTGGTGTTTGACAGGTTGAAGGGGATGGCTCTCATCTTGTATAACAACACAGATTTTGCACAGGCAGCTGTCAGGGAGACCAAAGGCTGGAAGATTGGAGGCAACAAAATAAAAGTATGAATAAATATGTTTCATTAATCAATCAGTGACTGACATTTTAACAGTAAACCAGATGAAGGGAGCTAATTTGTTTATTTGCAGGTGGATTTTGCCAGCCAAGAGAGTCAGATGGCTTTTTATCGCTCTATGCAGGCCTCTGGGCAAGACATTAGAGATTTCTATGAAATTCCAACTGAAAGAAGGTAAGGTTCACATTTGTAATGTGAGATGAATGGAGGGAATACTTTGAATTACTGTTTTCTGGTGTACTTATTGGATCTCACTTCAATGTTTTCCCCCCCCTATTCCACAACCCCCTGCTTTACAGGGAGGAACGACCAAGACCTCCATACCATGAGTTCTCAGCAGAAAGAGCTTACTTTGAGAATGTACGCACCCCTGGCACAATTTACCCCGAAGACCCTCACAGAGACTACCCCGCCCGCAGCCGTGATCGGTATTCGGAGTTGGAGCATTACCAGGGAGAACACTTTGACCCACGCTATCATGAGGACCCTCGGGAGTTCAGGGATTATCGAGATCCTTTTGAGCAGGACATTCGGAAATACACATACATCCAGAGGGAGCGAGAAAGGGAGCGGGAGCGCTTTGAGGCAGACCGAGTCAGGTGGAGCCCGTCTCATCCACGGCGCCCGATCACCCCTTCTGCCTCCCCTTCACCATCTGAGCGTGCTCCCAGAGACTCAGAGCGACGGGTCTACAGCCAGTCCTCTGAGCGAAGTGGTAGTTGCAGCTCACTCTCACCACCACGCTTTGACAAGGCTGACAAGGCTCCTCCATTGGAACATGGAACCAGCTCTAAGAGTGAGAGGTTGGAAAAAGACGCCCACTTGGTTGAACCTGAGCGTGAGCGTGGAGCTGGGGCTGAGAAAAGCAAGCGGGGAAGACGAAAGGAGAAAGGTGACAAAGAAAAAGGGGAGAAGAGTAAATCAAGGAAAGGAAAGGTGCAATCTCCCGGCATCCCACCATCTGAGACAAAGCTAGATCCCAGCCTGGATGGAGGCTCTGGAAGGGGAAAGGTGTCGGACCAAGACAGCCTTGAGAGACAGATGTATAAAGGTGACAATGACCCTCCTCCTTCAGATCTGACAGCGTCAACCTCTCGCCATGAGCCTGTAAAAAGTGAGAGGCTTGAGTCAGGGAAAGGTGAGATCACAGACAAGGATGTTAAAACACGATCCAAGAAACACCAAAAGTCTGATACTGGAAATGATGGGAAAGATCCATCACTGGATTCTGATCGGCTGGCTGCGAGAAAGAGGCGCTTTGGAGATGCCAGTGGGAGGACCATTCGGCAGAAGAGGAGAAGGCTGGAGGATGGGAGTCAACCCCCAGACTTTGGAGCAAACACTGCCTTTTCAAAAGAGACGGATGGCGACAATAAGGCTCAACAAAAAGACTCCCAGCGGAGGGATTCAAGATCCAAAACGGAGAGGCTGGTGTTTCCTGGCAGTCAGGATCCTGTAATGAGAGGACAGGAAGACCTGCCCGAGGGGAGCATGGACCCTATAGACTCAAAACGCCACAGCATGTCTAGAAGGTTCTCCCACGATGGGAACATGGATCAGGATAATGCAAGAGATCAAGATCCACCAAGCCCTTTCAAATATGGTGCACAGGACAATGACAAGGGTGTCAAGGAAGAGCCTCTGGATATTGACCTCTCCCAGAGTTACCGCAAACAGATGGAGCAAAGGAGACTTCACCAACAGCTCCAAGAGCCAGACAAACAAGAAAAACCAGGAAGTCCACAAGGCTTAGAAAGGGAGGATCTTGAACACCGCAGTCTGGTACATGAAGTGGGCAAGCCACCTCAAGACGTCACAGATAATTTCCCATCTCATAAACTCAAGAAACTAGAGCAATTTGATGCAGATATTAGTGCCAAGAGGGGGGACCGTGTCTACAGGAGCTTCCGGCAAAAGAGTGAAGATCCTGAGTGGAATAACACTGCATCTCCAGGCTTGCAACACTTATCTCATCATGCTGAAGATCCTGAGTGGAACAACACTGCATCTCCAGGCTTGCAACACTTTTCTCATCATGCTGAAGAGGACTTTGTGGTATCTTCACACCTCAGGGAGGTTAAAACCGAGGATAAAAGCCACCCAGACCTGGAGCTGGCAGTCAAAAGGACACATACAATGCAAATGTCCAAGTCAAATACTCCTTTACAAATTAGTGAGGAAGAGCGGGAAAAACGTTGGGACAGCAGAGTCAAGCAAGATTTTTTACCCGACTTAAACTTCTCAAGAGGCATTGCAAAAAATCCACACCATCGCAAGCGTTTGGAGTACGGAATTGTGCATGATTTGGAGCCTGGGGAAGTACGATCCGATTCTGAGGAGGATAGAGAAAACAAACCCCACTCCCCTATGCCCTCCACTTCGGTACCTTTGTCTGACAGGCAGAGAGTAGACAGATTTTCAGACCCTAAGCTTGCCACCTTGGAGAGGATGAAGTTCTACTCCTTTGCACTTGACCAAACCATCACACCAGATACCAAGGCCCTGCTAGAGCGAGCAAAGTCTCTGTCCTCCTCTAGGGAGGACAACTGGTCTTTCTTGGACTATGATTCACACTTTGCTGGTTTACGCAGTAGGAAAGATACTGAAAAGGTTGAGTCAGCACCTCGACCTACACCCTCTTGGTACATGAAGAAGAAGAAAATTCGCAGTAGTGGGTCTGAAGACAAACTAGATGACCGGAAGGAAGAGCCCAAGCCCAAGCCAGAGGAACATGAACGCAGGGAACTGTTTGCCTCACGTTTCCTTCACAGCTCGATATTTGAGCAGGACTCAAGACGTCTTCAGCACCTTGAGCGAAAGCATGAGGACCCTGAGCAGAGTCAGGGTCAGCAAATTGGTCAGCAAGGCCCGGCAGATGGGCAGCCTGACACAGAACCAGTTGTCCTCTTCCATAGCCGCTTTTTGGAGTTCACACGGCTTCAACAGCAGAAAGACCAACCGCTACCGGATGTGAAAAAGGCAGATTCCATAGATGACAATAGGGTGGAGAAGTCACCTGATGCAGAACAGCAACCTCTGCAGTTACCTAAAACCTCAGAACCTGTCATGGATCCAGAGATTAAACCTATTAGCCCAGCTGAGGACATGATTTCCCAGCCCCCACTTATGCCCAAGGAGTTGTCTCCACCCCTTCCACCCAAGCAGATGTCTCCACCCCTTCCACCCAAGCAGATGTCTCCACCCCTTCCACCCAAGCAGATGTCTCCACCCCTTCCACCCAAGCAGATGTCTCCACCAGTGGAAACATGTGTCTTGTTTACTCCATCCCTAGAGTCAGCTGCTCTAGAACCTTTGACTAAAGAAGAAAACATAAAAAATGAACAGCTCCCTCCCCTCCCGCAAATGTCTCCCCGTTCGATGTCTCCCCCTGCTTCTGTTAATTTAGTAGCCCCCGAGCCCATTCGTTTGGTGAGAAAAGTTAAAAGATTCCCTAGTGAAGAGAAATCTAAAGATATAGCTCAGGATATTAAAACATTGACCCCTGAGCAGTCTTCCAACAGTGATTGCCATATTCATAAAACGTTATTGAGTCGTTCTGAGCTTGAGTTGGGACCTCCTGAATTACTACCTGAATTGAAAAGTTCCACACCACCTAACCTTGTTGATGAGATTTCAAAAGAGGATACCAACACTGAAGATACAGACACTCATACAGAGGTGGAAAAGAAACTTGATCTCAATCAGATACAGGTGCTTGTTGATAATGAAACCAGGGATGAGTCAATTTCACCACCTCAGAAGTCCAAGAACAAAAAGAGTAAATCTCCTACTCAAGTCCCACTGGCTCCTTTGGTTTCAGCAAATAGTTCAGAGAAACCACTTACACGCAAGAGTGAACGCACAAAACGTGCATCATCCCCTAGAGCGGAGTCTTTGAAGGGAAGCTTGGATTCCAAATCCACAGGCAAGTCTCCTATACATGGTGCAGAGCCCGAGCATGGCACAGAGCAAAGTATATATGTTGGAAGAGCAAGGCGTAGAAATGTGAAATCTGTATATGCCACCCCAGTTGAGGAAGATGCCACTAAGGGGGCTGGAAAGGATGTAACTGAGTCACCACGTTCTGCACGAAAGCGAGGTGGAGACAAAGACAAAGAAGCAGCCCCTCAGCAACCATTAGAACAGGATTCACTTGCGCCGATCACCTCAAGGCGGGGACGTCCTCCTAAGAATCGTCAAAAAGGAGAGGACATGTTAACGGCTAAAGGGGATAGATCAAAAATGGAGACCAAGGATACGGACTCCAATGAATCAGAGAGTAGTGAAAGAATCTCAAAAGTGTCAAAAGGCAGACATTCTCCTCATGGTCATAAAGTGTTGGTAAGTCAGTTACCCATGTCCACAGTGACTGGATCCAGTAGGAAGGGGGAAAAAACTGAGCCCCCTGAAGATGTTGCTCAACCGATAGATTTTACAGAGGAGGACATTTTGGCCATGCCAGATTCCACTGTCTCATGTAAAGAAGATTCTGTGGTGCCAGTTGTGACAAAAAAAGAGGAGAATGTCAAGCAACAACTAGGAACAGAGAAATCAAGCGATAAAGACGGGCAGAAAATTGGCCCTATTGAGGAGAAAGCCAGTGGAAGTAAATTAGGTGAGAAAGAGACTGAACCTCCAGTCATGGAAGAACAGCCTGTTTTGGAGAAGAGTGGGAGAGGAAAAGCCCCACGCTTGACACGGACTCCAAAATCTCCTGTTCTCAAGAACCTCAAGATCAGACTAAATGTCACTGAGGTGAAAGATTTACTTCAAATGGGGGATGAGGAACCTGGAAATCAGGATGATTCTTCTAAAAAGACTAAACCAGGTGAACCTACTAATGACCCATTATTATTAGAGTCTAGTCCAGGAAAAGATGTGAGTTCTAGCAACGAGGATAAAGATGGGGTGACATCAGAGAATAAACCTCCAATAGATCCTAAAACTTTGCTACAACAGGAACAGGAGCTGGAGCAAGCTGTGGAGAACATTGCTAAACTGACAGACCCAACCCTCCCAGCTGAGCCACCCACGCCACCTGCCCAACCACCTGCAGAATTAAAAATTGAGACTGAGGAAGACAAACCAGCCAATCCTGCTAGTGAGTATGAACTTGCTGCTGCAATTGATTCCATTATGGGTGAGGATATAGCCGTCCCTCTGCCTCAAGAGCCGGTAAATAGTGCTGTTGTGGATTCAGATCTAGAGATTCCAACCTTCATCCAGCCGACCAAGGGAGCTGAACCTGTGACTAACATATCTCCTATTCAGGGGGAGTCCTTTTTCCCAACCACACCCAGGAAAGGTGCTAAGGGCAGAGCTAAAACACCGAAGCGGTCTAAGAGCCAAAAATCTAACAAAAAGGATGCTGTAAAAGAAAGTTCATCAGAACCGGAGAACACCTCTGTTATCACATCAGACAGCACACCCTCCAATGAACAGCCTGTTCCAGAAAGTATTCCCTCATCTACAGTTGCTGGTGTCATTACAGCCACCTCTTGGAAGCCTGAAACGGTGCATTTGGCTCCCAAGACTACAGACATGCCTAAAGAATCAAAGTTGCCTCCAGCCCCTGCAGAGCAACCTCCACCTAAACATCTGAAACCTGTCTGCACCACAACCAAAAGTCCCACTCTCACCAAGCCTCATACACAACCACCACCACCAGAGTGCATCTCACCCTCACTTTCTCCACCCCCAACCCGGCCAAACATCAGAACCACACAGCCAAGCAGGATCCCAGTTTCCCCACCAGATTGGCTCAACCAGTCCAAGGACGCAGTTGTCCCTTCCTCTCCTAGAGCATCATCAGCTCCTGTAGAGAACCCAGGACTGTCCCTTGACACTGAACACATGGAGACTGATCACAACATCAGTGACTTGCGTAGGATTCTCATGAAGCACAAAAATGTTTCACTCCCAGTCCCATGCAGTAGTTCTGTTCCTTCCAATCTGGGCACCTCGTCCCTTAGGGATCCTCCACACCCTTCTGATAGTAATACTCCAATGGTTGCTGTACCTAGTAAGGCCCCTCTAAATGACAACAGGCTGCCATCTCATCCAGCTCAGCCTGTAGTCCGGCCCCCAGCCTCACTACCATCCCCTGAGTCGAAGTCTGTGATTTCTGTTATCGCCTCCACTGCCACGTCTGTTATCAGTCGTGTTTGCAATCCACCCGACATGGAGAAAGTTAATATGTCGGTTGACAGAAATCCCTGTGTGGACCTGCCACTTCCCAAGCAGGCATACAGGCCGCCCAGCATGGAGGACAGGGACGGTGGTTTGTACCATGGACCATCAGTTGGTGAGGAGGGTGGAAGTGCTGGGAGGTACTTGGTTGAGAGCTCCGGTCTGGGTACAGGCTCGATCCCAGGTCTAAGGGTGAATACCTCAGAGGGAGTGGTGGTGCTGAGTCACTCAGGGCAGATCAAGGAAGGACCACAGAGGATAAGTGCCAAAATCAGCCAGATCCCACCAGCTACTGCAGTTGACATGGAATCTCAGCAGCTTGTGTCCATGCCCCAAATAAAACAGGAGATGTATACCCACTCCCAGTCAAACACTCCGAAGTGTCCTCAAATACAGACAGACCATGGGCATCCTAAGACACAACAACCTGTGTCTGCCATTAAACAAGAAAACACTGGTATTGAAAAGTTAGAATCTCCCTACCCATCAGGGCCTCAAGGAGTTGTGAAGAGGCTACAGCAGACGGTTAGTAGTCCACAAGTGATGGGTTACCATCATCCAGAGTTCACAATGTTATTGAAGCATCCAAAGAAAGTGGATGGGGCTGATGCTATGACTGCTGACGGGGGTAAACCATCTTGGAACTCTGCCATAAGTCCTGCAATAAGCCCACACTTGCCCTCTCCGGCTGGCAACCACGTAGGCTTTGTTTCTGGCTCGGCCACTGACAGAACTCCGTCACATCTCAGTGGGGTCAAACAGGAGCCTCGTTCTCCTCGCAAGTCAGGCCACCCACACTCTCCATTCACTAAAGTGTCCTCTCCCATTGGTGGCTCCTCTCCGAAAGGCCTCCCTGGTATGCTGCCCTCTGGCCTGCCCGCCATGCAGCAGTATGTCACCAGTGTCCACCACCCTGAGCAGTCTGTCATCATGCAACCTCACAGTGCTCACGGTGGCATTGGCAGGATGTCACCCCATCGTGTCTCCCAAGCAATCCCCATGGGGCACCTTGTCCAAGGAGAGGTCAGGGTGAACACACCACCTCTCTCTGTGATGAGTTTTGGGATGCATGGAGACCCTCTTGCCTCTCCCTGGTCTGGTCCTCTCCAGCAACGTCCCACCTCGCCCCAGGCGGTAGGCAGAGACATGGTCCTCAAGGTTAACCCTGGGAATGTAAGGGGCCACGAGGGAGAGCAAGAGGATGCCAGACGCTTCCATCAGGCCACAGGGAGACCATCTGCCACCCAGCTGAAACCAGAAACTATGCAGGTGGATCCCCGCGGAGCTCTACGCAGCGGACTACAGCTGGACCCGTACATGTCACCCAGGGACATGCGTGTGCTCATGCACCACCCGCAGGGAGAGCGCTCTGCCTCAGAACCACACCAGGGACACATCCAAGAGACTGTCCCACCCTCTTCAACATCTACCAATATCACCTCGTCCCTGTCCCCCAGGGCACATCTGCTGACTAAAGGTGTTTCTGAGAAGGATGGCACAAAGCCACAGGAGGTCAAGAGCCCACACTCTCCTCTGAAGGATGGGATGATGGGGATTCGGCCATCTATGGCCGCCATGGCGTCCCCACAAAGGGTGCAGTTGCTGCCATCAGGGACGGGAGCTTCCTTCTCAGAGTATCCAGGGATGTACAGCAACACCCGGGCCGTCCATTCCCAGATCCCAGAGACTTCTTTTGGGATCAACCAGGCACCTATCAACATCACTTCTGCCTTAGTGAGTTAAACCCTATTCAGTGTACTGTATCTCTGCACAATTTGATAATGATTATGGGGTAGTGTCTTGAATGATGTTTGAAAAACAACTTGTTTATACTAAAATCACTCTTCTGGACCTCAGGGTACAGACCCCAGCCAGTCACAAGCTGATGGCAAGGTGAAACAAGTTGGACACCAACCTGTCAACATGGTGCAGCTGCTCACGGTGAGTCACTTAAGGATTTATGGAAATGGGGAACAGACAGCGAATTAGAGACAGTAGAGTGTAAAACCAGAATGACAACTGAACAGGACCAGAGAGGTATGGGCAAGAGCTTTGGGCAAAGTGGACAGGACAAAGTGTAGTGTAGGTAAACTGTTCACAATTATATTGTTTTTATATTATTATTTTAAATATTTACAAAAAGAAATAGCATTTTGTATCACTTTTTTTTTTCTTCTGTTTGAGCAGAAGTACCCGATAGTGTGGCAAGGGCTGCTAGCACTGAAGAATGACCAAGCTGCTGTCCAGTTGCATTTTGTCTGTGGCAACAAAGCATTGGCTCTACGATCGCTGCCCTTACCAGAGGGAGGAGCGCTGCTTCGGATCGTGCAGAGAATGAGACTTGAGGCATCACAACTGGATGGTGTGGCTAGAAGAATGACAGTAAGTTATTTTCCCTATCATGGGGATGAGAGTCCATCCTAAATTGTGTTAACTTGGCCCAGTGTAAGTGGATGCAAACAGCAAGTGAGTGGATGCTACTTGATGATGAGCACTTTTCACTAACCTAGTCAATAAACTAGTCACTAAGCAACTAAAGTAATGGTCCAATCATGAAGGACTGGCAAGATGGTGCCGATAGACATGGTCGCCCTGTTCATGGCTCCTAAGTGTAAAGTTATTTTTGTTATTTCTCACAGTATTAGCTCAGAACGTCCTTTGCACTATTGCATACAGCCGGAAATAACTTTTGGATATTAGAGCGGCGCTAACTTTCCTGAATTGGAGCATTAGTTCATACCGCTTCCAAGTATATTACTCGCTAATGTTCAGTCCCTGGACAATAAAGTAACACACTGATTTACGGAATCATGGCTCTCTCTGGATATACTGTCCCCATCCATACAGCCAGCTGGGTTCTCAGTACATCGCACAGACAGGAATAAAGAACTCTCCTGGGAAAAATAAGGCGGAGATGTATGTTTCATGCTTAACTACTCATGGTGTGATTGTGGTAACGTACAGGAACTGTTCACCCGACCTAGAATAACTCAATCAAATTCAGACCACATTACCTCCCGTCATCATCATAGCAGTGTATATTCCCCCTCAAGCCGATACCACGACGGCTGTCAAGGAACTACATTGAACTTTGTGCAAACTGGGATTTTCTTTTGCCGCATTGAAGTTCTCCAAGAACCCAGTGGCCTCCATCATTCTTAAATGGAAGAAGTTTGGAACCACCAAGACTTCCTAGAGCTGGCTGCCTGGCCAAACTAAGCAATTGGGGGAGAAGGGCCTTGGTCAGGGAGGTGATCAAGAACCCGATGCTCACTCTGACAGAGCTCCAGAGTTCCTCTGTGGAGATGGGAGAACCTTCCAGAAGGACAACCAACTCTGCAGCCCTCTACAAATCAAAGTAAATGGAGATCCTTGATGAAAACCTGCTCCAGAGCGCGCAGTACCTCAGACTGGGGTGAAGGTTCACCTTTCAACAGGACAACGACCCTAAGCACACAGCCAAGGCAACACAGGAGTGGCTTTGGGACAAGTCTCTGAATGTCCTTGAGTGTCCCAGCCAGAGCCCGGACTTGACCCATCCAACCTGACATACAATGACATTCTAGATGATTCTGTGCTTCTAACTTTGTGGCAACAGTTTGGGGAAGGCCGTTTCCTGGTCAGTTTGACATTGCCCCTGTGCACAAAGCGAGGTACATACAGAAATAGTTTGAGATCGGTGTGGAAGAACTTGACTGGCATGCACAGAGCCCTGACATCAACCCCATCAAACACCTTTTGGGATTAATTGGAATGCTGATGACTGCAAGCCAGGCCTAATTGCCCAACACCAGTGCCTGACCTCACTAATGCTCTTGTCTGAATGGAAGCAAGTCCCTGCAACATGTTCCAACAGTGGAAAAGCATTCCCTGAAGAGTGGAGGCTGTTATAGGTGCAAAGGGGGGACCAACTCCACATTAATGCCCATGATTTTGGAATGAGATGTTCGACGAGCAGTTGTCCACTTACTTTTTTGGTAGTGAATGCGACCAATTCAATTTTAAGAGAGAATTTCTCAAGTTCATGTACATCACATGTGCCTGTTCTAATGTTTTTTTTTCTGTTTCCTGCAGGGGGAGAGTGAGTTCTGTCTCCTGCTAGCTCTGCCATGTGGACGGGACCAGGACGATGTCCTGAATCAGACCCAGGCCCTAAGGACCGCTTTCATAAACTACTTGCAGGCTAAGCTGGCTGCAGGCATCATCAATGTCCCCAACCCAGGCTCCAATCAGGTGAGTCTTTCTGCTTGTTTGTTACTGTAGATGTCTGTCTGTTTTTGCAAACATTCAGCCACTGCTGGTTTTTGATAACTTCACATTTACATACAAATAAAATGTTCTGTTTTACATTTTAGAGCGGTCTTTAGATCGCATAGTCTTTCAACTGATCCATTTTTATCTCTTCTCCAGCCTGCCTATGTGTTGCAGATATTCCCACCATGTGAGTTTTCAGAGAGCCACTTATCCCGGCTAGCCCCTGACCTCCTCAACCGGATCTCCAATATCTCCCCTCACCTCATGATTGTCATCACCTCTGTGTAACAACCCACCCCCCTCTAGCGGGGAAAAGGAAATACATCTTCTTATTAGTGGATGTACACCAAGTTGAGCCTCAGGAAACAAGAGGAATGGCAGGATCTTTGCTCCTGGAGACACTGGGAACATTTGGGAATAACGTCCTATTCAAACTTTTTCCAAGTCACTTTTTTTTTTTTTTTTTCACACCTGTCTGTTTTTTTTGTCCTTCTCAAAAGAGCGAGCTCAGGGATGGACTAGACCAGAACCCTATATCTCTGCTGTATTTGTATTTATTGGGGAGTTTTATTTTTACGTAGGGAGTTACTTTGAAGACATTTTTTTGATGTTTGATGAATAAGAAGAATGAGTGACTTCGTGGGTGGCCTTTTATTCTTCATTTTTTTAATGATTGCTGTTCATTTTTTAAATTCTTCATAAGAAAGGATCATGGAAGCCATTAAACAATGGCAAAAATAGACATTTCAACGTGTATTTTTAAGTACAGTGATTATGTACAAACAAACTTCATTGTTCAGCCTTTCCCATAGAGGAAGAAGGAACTTTAAAAAACTTTTAGGGCACGTCTCAAATGGCACCCTATTTCTTATATGGTGCAGTACTTTGGGCCCTGGTCAAAAGTAATGCACAATATGAGGATAGGGTGCTATTTGGGACGCACTGAGATCTTGTAGAGAGGACTGTGTCAGCCTAACAAACCCCTTTTGATTCCACCAGCTCTGCTGTTCCATTTCTCTACTTAAACAAGACAAGGCTGTTCCCTTCCATCTGTTTCCGCATTATACGACCAACAGTGGGATTTAGGAGTTTTTGGAATACTGGACTCTGTAAATATTTTAAATATTTAAAACTGACAAACTAGAACTTGTGACAACTTGACACCAAGTGACTTCCAGCCAACCATGGAAATACAAGATGGTAAGGTGGGATGAATTAATTGGGGGTGTAAGGAAGGACTGAGGGAAACCCCTTGGTTTTGTGGTGTAAATACTTGTGACACAGCAGGTTGGAAAACTTGTGTGGAGTTTGCTGAGGGCACTTCACATTTTGTTACTCAAATAAAAAATTAATCCAGAAAACTAAAACAGTCATGAGCTCTTTCATCTGGATGTTTTTTTTCTTCTTGTTTCTCTTTGAGATGCTGTCTGTTTGAAATAAATATTTGAACATTGTGTAAATATAGTCTGAGCTTTCTACTAACATTTTATTTATGCTGGGGATGTATATTCTGTTGCAGTTCAGTAGAAGTCTACTTCTGCATTCCCTTCAGTTGGGTTAGGTTTATGTAACATATTGATAGGATGCGGTAGTGGATTCTGTGATTTTTCCCCTTCAGTCAGCCAGTTCGTTTTGCATGGCCCGGGTGGGTGATTTCAGTTAAGGACCAATGGAATTGTCTAAAATGTGCAAACTCTGCCTATCCAAGGTGAACTCGCCCATTGTCAAATGTTTGCAAATGCATTCCATTATGGTAACATTCTATAGTTTGATAGGATTTCATCACTGATAGTGTCTACCAAAGGGGTGACTGTGTATTGAAATTGTATACAGTAACATGTTGGTCCAAGTCCTTACACACACCGACACTTGGCTGTCACATCACATCACCTGCAGTTCAATAAACTCCAGTGCCATCCAGCACATCAGTAACACAGCACAGTTTAAACTGCTTCAATTAAAAAGGTAACTGCAAAAATCATTGCAAAATACCAACTTCCATTTACTTTATTGACAACATTTTGACCAGGGATTACATTTATGAAATCTCCCCATCTGCAGATGAAAAGTATTTCCATATCAAAGCAAAGGACATATTAATATTTGATTGATGGACCTTTGACCTCAAGGCAATTTCAGTACAAAAACTGCATCTGTTTGTGTGGAAGCTATTGGGCTAGATTTATCAATAAATTGGGCTAACATGCATGAAAAATTACCAAGCCAACACGGTGAACAATACAGATACTTCCACAACAATAGTCAAAAAAGGAAAATACTACATATAAACAAAATGATCAAAGTAATTTGAGACAGTTCACATTGTAACGTTGATATCAATTATTAAATCAGGTCCAGTAGATTGTACAATTAAATGTCAACAAATATGTGTAAGTATGTAAAGCTAGTATGTGTTTAGGAAGCACTCTGTGGGATTGTGTTAGTGTGCTGTTTCTTACAATTATACTTTAATGTTTCAAATCTACACTAGAACCAAACAGAGCTACCAGCTGGTTCTCGTATTGGGAAATGTTCCTCTTCATAATCTCCTTACAGGAACCCAGCAAACGCTCAAACGCCTGAATATCTATTACTGGGGGGTGGGGGTGTAGGAGGAAAGAGAGAGAAAAAAGGAGGGAGTGCAAGTCAAGTCAAACAATAAAAAGCCGATAAAGCTAAACAGACCCAAACTGATCTGCTGGGCCTTTATTCATTCTGACCTCAGTTAAGCGTGCGTAAATCCCTTTTTATGTACTTTTCTCTCTATGCGTATTCTGACCTTGAATTTCATGAGAATAGCATGCTATTTGCCTGCAATTCGTTTTGGGTGGAGATTGAATAAATGAAGGTGTGGCGGAGGCGTGTCTACAGATACACCGTATTCTGACCTTGACTTAATACCCTCATAATTCCACCACCTTTACACGCGAGGAACCTATTAAGGTCTCACCAACCTACCTGTTTCATGTGGAAAAAGCATCTACTTAATTTTTTTCCAATAGAAATAACAGCATTCTCCATGCACTGTAATTTACAATTTGATAAGAGCTAGGTAAATGAGTAATCTGTTTGGATAACAGAATTGCAAATATAAATGACACTTTTTAGATAGCCTTTATTTTACCTTAAAATCACTGGAGACAAATGTGAAACCAGTCATATTGGCAGCAAACTGAAGCATATCAACATATCAACTTTCCCACAGTAAAGTTTATGAAATGCTGTGCCATTATGCAGAATTTAAATTGTACGGCCTTTTAACTTCCAGAGATGGGCACCTTCGAATGTCTTAAATATTAGCCACCGTTTTGCTCTACGACTCCACAAGTTTCACAGGACTCGTCTGAAGGTTGCCCACACAAATTAATAGAAGTATGGAAATAGTTTTGTGCCAATACAAATAAGGGGTTAAATATGTGCCAAACAAACACAAATATTTCCTGAGCTTTCTTGTATCTCCTAGATATTGGACAGACTTCAAAACCTTATTCCTTAAGATTTGCTTTTTGACTGTCTTTTTGACTAGCTAAATGATCCATGGTATGACTAACTTAAAACAATTCCATATGTTAGCCGCCCAACGTCTTACATGCTGATCACACCGCTCACGTTGCAAAATAAATTTACACATACATGTTATTCAATCATTGTACCCACAATGCTCGCGAGCGTCAATGAGCGTTTGCGTTGCCAGGTGCTGAAATAGAACTTGGTTCTATTTGTGACACTTGATGCGCTGCAAGTCCCACCTCTCTCATCTCCTCATTGGTTTTTAAGGAGCATATAACCACGTGGGTGATTGAAAGATGAACTGAGGTCCACCCTCCAGTTCAGTTGGTGGTGGTAATGTACCTTAAAGTTGGTTGCCAACCGCCATATAAAGTCCAAAGAAGAAGAAGCCTGAAGGAGGAGAGATAGCTAGAAACGAACTTGGTTTACCCTTTTATCTGATTAATTGTCGGAGTAGAGGAACTTGTGCATTTCAGGTAAAATAACAACCCAATGTTTATATCCCAGGACAAATTAGCTAGCAACAGCAAGAAAGCTAGCTAAATTGCCATAAATGTTTAATGCTTTTCGACATGTTCCCAAATTAATATAGTTGGTTCAAAGTTCGTTTTGATATTTCAACCAGCATGTCCTGATCGCTTCTGGTGTGGGTGGACAAAATCAACATGCGAGCGATGGCGCACGCGGAAGCACGCGTGTGAGCTGTCTGGTCAGCATGTTAGACATTTACACAAAACCCAAACCGGCTGCGCGCGTGCGACATCGTGCATATACAGTGGGGAGAACAAGTATTTGATACACTGCCGATTTTGCAGGTTTTCCTACTTACAAAGCATGTAGAGGTCTGTAATTTTTATCATAGGTACACTTCAACTGTGAGAGACGGCATCTAAAACAAAAATCCAGAAAATAACATTGTATGATTTTTAAGTAATTAATTTGCATTTTATTGCATGACATTTGATACATCAGAAAAGCAGAACTTAATATTTGGTACAGAAACCTTTGTTTGCAATTACAGAGATCATACGATTCCTGTAGTTCTTGACCAGGTTTGCACACACTGCAGCAGGGATTTTGGCCCACTCCTCCATACAGACCTTCTCCAGATCCTTCAGATTTCGGGGCTGTCACTGGGCAATACGGACTTTCAGCTCCCTCCAAAGATTTTCTATTGGATTCAGGTCTGGAGACTGGCTAGGCCACTCCAGGACCTTGAGATGCTTCTTACGGAGCCACTCCTTAGTTGCCCTGGCTGTGTGTTTCGGGTCGTTGTCATGCTGGAAGACCCAGCCACGACCCATCTTCAATGCTCTTACTGAGGGAAGGAGGTTGTTGGCCAAAATCTCGCGATACATGGCCCCATCCATCCTCCCCTCAATACGGTGCAGACGTCCTGTCCCCTTTGCAGAAAAGCATCCCCAAAGAATGATGTTTCTACCTCCATGCTTCACGGTTGGGATGGTGTTCTTGGGGTTGTACTCATCCTTCTTCTTCCTCCAAACACGGCAGGTGGAGTTTAGACCAAAAAGCTCTATTTTTGTCTCATCAGACCACATGACCTTCTCCCATTCCTCCTCTGGATCATCCAGATGGTCATTGGCAAACTTCAGACGGGCCTGGACATGCGCTGGCTTGAGCAGGGGGACCTTGCCTGCGCTGCAGGATTTTAATCCATGACGGCGTAGTGTGTTACTAATGCTTTTCTTTGAGACTGTGGTCCCAGCTCTCTTCAGGTCATTGACCAGGTCCTGCCGTGTAGTTCTGGGCTGATCCCTCACCTTCCTCATGATCATTGATGCCCCACGAGGTGAGATCTTGCATGGAGCCCCAGACCGAGGGTGATTGACCGTCATCTTCAACTTCTTCCATTTTCTAATAATTGCGCCAACAGTTGTTGCCTTCTCACCAAGCTGCTTGCCTATTGTCCTGTAGCCCATCCCAGCCTTGTGCAGGTCTACAATTTTACACAGCTCTCTGGTCTTGGCCATTGTGGAGAGGTTGGAGTCTGTTTGATTGAGTGTGTGGACAGGTGTCTTTTATACAGGTAACGAGTTCAAACAGGTACAGTTAATACAGGTAATGAGTGGAGAACAGGAGGGCTTCTTAAAGAAAAACTAACAGGTCTGTGAGAGCCGGAATTCTTACTGGTTGGTAGGTGATCAAATACTTATGTCATTCAATAAAATGCAAATGAATTACTTAAAAATCATACAATGTGATTTTCTGGATTTTTGTTTTAGATTCCGTCTCTCACAGTTGAAGTGTACCTATGATAAAAAATTACAGACCTCTACATGCTTTGTAAGTAGGAAAACCTGCAAAATCGTCAGTGGATCAAATACTTGTTCTCCCCACTGTATATATTTTGTACCCCCCCACCCCCCCAAACGCGATCACGACACGCAGGTTAAAATATCAAAAAAAACTCTGAACCAATTAAATTAATTTGGGGACAGGTCGAAAGCATTAAACATGTATGGCAATTTAGCTAGTTAGCTTGCACTTGCTAGCTAATTTGTCCTATTTAACTAGCTTGCTGTTGCTAGCTAATTTGTCCTGGGATATTAACATTGAGTTGTTATTTTACCTGAAATGCACAAGGTCCGCTACTCCGACAATTAATCCACACATAAAACGGTCAACCGAATCATTTCTAGTCATCTCTTCTTCTTCCAGGCTTTTTCATCTTTGAACTTATATGGTGAAGGCAGGACTTGCAGTGCGATCTGCGTCAGAAATAGGAATGACTTCTATTTTAGCCTTTGGCAATGCAGACGCTCGTTGGCGCGTGCGAGCAGTGTGGGTGCAATAATTGAATAACATATATTCCTACATTTATTTTGCAACGTGCACGCGACGTGTCCAGTCCGGTCAGCATGTTATAGGCTGACCACACTGCTCGCGTGCGCTTCGGAATAATGGCACAGCTATTTATAGCCTACTTCACTGTGGAAAAGGGTCCGCAATACATGTAATGTTGATATGATTTTCAGTTTGCTTCCATATGACTGGTTTCACATTCGTCTCCAGGGATTATAAGGAAAAATCATTTAAAACAATTGCAGAAAAAAAGAAAGTAGATGCTTTTTCCACTTGGAACTGGCAGGTTTGCTCAACCGTATTCATGGTTTACTCACGCGTAAAGGTGGTGGAATTATGAGGAAATTGAGTCAAGGTCAGAATATGGCGTATCTGTAAACACACTTAAGTCACACCTTAATTTCTTAGATCTTCACCCCGAACGAATAGCGGGTGAATAGCATGCTATTCTCATGCTTAAATTCAAGGTCAGAATACAGAGTACGCATGAAGAGAGAAGTACATTAAAAGGGAATTCCCCCCTGTTTGAATACACTCCCTGATCTATTCATTTCTGACTGCTTTAGAGACAGAGAGACAGTTATTGTAATGGTGAGAGGTTAGCATGTTTTGGGGGTATGATATTTGTGCGTCTGTAACTTTCTAACTCATTATTATTCACGATTCGCTCAGGATTATCCGCAATCATGGTAACATCCACATGAATGTAGCAGTGTTTAGAAACATATTCTATTGTTATTTACAATAAAAGTGACTCTAAAATGACACAATACATTATTTTCCATTCATTTCTATTAGGCACAAAATAATCTGAAACACAACCAAAACTTGCATCCAACAAGTTTGTAGAGTCACGAGCTTCATTGCATGCTAGGAATATGGGACCAAATTCAAAACTTTTGACTACTTTAATACACATATAAGTTAATTTGTCCCAGTACTTTTAGTGCCCTAAAATGGGGAGGACTATGTACAAAAAGTGCTGTTATTTATAGACGGTTCTTCTGATATGGATGAAAATACCTTCAAATTAAATCTGACAGTCTGCACTTTAAACCCATAGTCATTGTATCATTTCAAATCCAAAATGCTGGAGTATAGAAACAAAACAACAAACAATGTGTCACTGTACCAATACTTTTGGAGCTCACTGTTGGAGCTCACTGTATGTGTGTACAACGTACCCAAGCACTTGGTGTCCCCTACAGCATAGACGGATGCTGCACGTGGTTTGTTGGTGACCAGAGCCAGCTCTCCGAAGTATTGGCCTCTAGAGCAGCGTGCAATCTCCACCTCTGCATTGTCCAGCTGTCCTGCTTTAGTCTAGGTAGGGAGACATACAGCTGAGTGTTGTACCACATTCCAATGACGCTAGAGGCATACATTCAGTACAGTCAGTTCCTTGCCGCAGGTACCCACAGCAAAGTCATTATTTATAGAGTAGGTCTAACACACACCCAAGTGAAGAGCAAAACATGTACACCTACTTTGCTTATTATCATGATCTTCACCTGGCCCGACTCCACGATGTAGAAACAATCTGCCTTCTCCCCCTAAAAGTGTAGAAAAGCAGTAGAAGAAGCAGTGTTTCAAAGTAAAGAATAATCTTAGATGAACTGTACAATAAAAAGCCATAATACCTGTGTTATGATGCACTCCTCATCTTTGAACGCTCTCATTCCCACGACATCAACAATCTTCATCCTCTCAGAGAGCTGAGGAAAAGCAAGACGAGGACAGAAGATGAAGGTGTGATAAAAGTATACATCGATCTTTACATGCATTCTGAGTGTGGATTGTTTACAATGTGAGCCTCTCATGTACCTTCTCTTATGTTGTACTTTGAATACACAGTACACTTTTGATTGTAAAGGACACAAAAACGATTCTGTGGTCAAATAAAACAGACATTCACACACCTCGAGAGACTTTAGAACGGGTACACACTCAATGAAAGCTTCGTACATCTTCCTCTTCTTGGCATTGTTCTTCACTATGAGTCTATGGAATGTGGTCCGATCCTAAAACATTTACATAAAGGTTACAACTCATCTCTCATAGATACACATTAAACACACACACACACTACTGTGACTCACCAGTCCCCACAGTGCCCCCTCCTGGGTGGCCATGATAGTGGCAGCGCGCGGGGTGTTGTACATGAGAGCCAGCTCCCCGAAACTGCCCTTATTGTCATACTTTCCCACACACTTTCCAACTCCATCAATCAGCACAATAATGTCATACACACCCCTACAGCAGACAGAGAGAGAGGTACACAGGACACCAGAGGAATCAGAGAACATCACATTCACATGATTAGGCCTAATGCTCCTCAAACAGAACAAAATGATAGATTCAACACACACACACACGCGTGCGCATGCACACACGCGTGCGCACGCACGCACGCACGCACGCACGCACGCACGCACGCACACACACACACACACACACACACACACACACACACACGCACACACACACACACACACACACACACACACCGCTCTATGACATAGAAGTTGTCTCCATCCTCCCCCTGGTTTATGATGTGCTCCTGTGGTTTGACCAACACCTCAAACATGCCATCCAGAACCTCTGAGAACTGCTCCTGAAGGAGAGAAACAACAGTCACACATTAGAAGAGGACCATGTGTGTGTGTTTGTATACTAAACTGGGACACCCAGCAAGTATCACACAAATGAATCTATACAATCTCTAATGTGTATTGTCTCTATTGAGAGGTGGCTTGTTTAGTTCATAACCGAACAAAAGATAAAAGAGTAAGTGCTATTACTTTTAACTTACAAGTTACTCTCACTGACTTAGAATGAATTACTCTCAGTGGCTTACAAGGACTTGTCACGACTTCCGCCGAAGTCGGTTCCTCTCCTTGTTCGGGCGGCGCTTGGCGGTCGGCGTCGCCGGTCTTCTAGCCATCATCGATCCACTTTTCATTTTCCATTTGTTTTGTCTTGACTTCTCACACACCTGGTCTCAATTTCCCTCATTACATGTTGTGTATTTAACCCTCTGTTCCCCCTATGTCTTTGTGCGGAATTGTTTATTGTAAGTGCATGTGCATGTTTTCTCTGGTGAGCGACGGGTTTTGTACCCATTTGTTTGTGGTTCTGGTTACCGGTGGGTTTATGAATAAAACTGCTCCGTTGATTATCCAGTTTTGCTCTCCTGCGCCTGACTTCCCTGCCACCAGTTACGCACTCCCTTACAGAATTCCGCACCGCTAATGGAGTCAGCAGGAGCAGGTGCCCCTGGTATAGAGTTGGAGGAGCGCGTCCGGGAGCACGCGGCGATGCTCCACCATCTTGGCACCGCCATGGACCGCGTTGTCCAAACAATGGACCGCTGGGAGAGACAGGGAGTTCTTCCAGCGCCTCCACCAGCACAACCGGGGTCTACACTACTCGCCCCCCCCCCCCTGCTGACTACCTGCGGACGTCCAGATCGGGGTCTGTCGGTTCCATCCCCCCCACCACCTCTCCGATACCCATGGAGCTGGGAGGTGCGGTGAGCAGGGAGACCGGAGGAGGTTCCAGCTCGTGCACCATCTGTGGCAGCAGAGGTCACACTGCCGGTCGGTGCCGGGTTGGTTCCTCTGGGGATCGAGGCAACAGGCAGGGCGCTCTGGCGTCACCCCAGGTGAGCCGGCACCATTCTCACCCAGAGCCCTCTGTTGCACATATGTTTTTGTATGTTACTTTTTCGGAGTTTTCCCCACATTCCCAGCATAAGGCGCTCGTCGATTCAGGCACGGCTGGGAATTTTATAGATAGATCGTTCGCCCATAGTTTAGGGATCCCCATTGTTCCCGTGGCTGTGCCCTTCCCCGTTCACACCTTAGATAGTCGACCATTAGGGTCAGGGTTGATTAGGGAGGCCACCGCTCCGGTCGGTCCTCTACTTCACGTGCCTCCTCGAGTTTATTTTTTGTGAAGAAGAAGGAGGGGGGTCTGCGCCCGTGTATTGACTATCGTGGCCCGAACCAGATCACTGTGAGGTATAGTTACCTGCTACCGCTCATAGCCACAGCGATTGAGTCAATGCACGGGGCACGCTTCTTCACCAAACTAGATCTCAGGAGCGCTTACAACCTTGTGCGTATCCGGGAGGGAGACGAGTGGAAGACGGCTTTCAGTACCACCTCAGGGCACTATGAGTACCTCGTCATGCCGTACGGGTTGATGAATGCGCCATCAGTCTTCCAAGCCTTTGTAGATGAGATTTTGAGGGACCTGCACGGGCAGGGTGTAGTGGTGTATATTGATGACATTCTGATATACTCCACTACACGCGCCGAGCATGTGTCCCTGGTGCGCAGGGTGCTTGGTCGCCTCGAGAGTAATGGGCAGGTTAAGAGAGTAAACCAGGATGTGGGCAGGTTTCTGCGGTCTTATTGCCAGGACCGGCCAGGGGAATGGGCGGCGTTCGTGCCCTGGGCCGAGATGGCACAGAACTCGCTCCGCCACTCCTCCACTAACCTCTCCCCCTTCTAGTGCATACTGGGGTACCAGCCGGTTCTGGCGCCTTGGCATCAGAGTCAGACCGAGGCTCCTGCAGTGGACGACTGGTTCAGGCGCACGGAGGAGACATGGGTAGCTGCCCGTGTTCACCTTCAGCGGGGCGTGCTACGCCAGAAAAACAGCGCAGACCGTCACCGCAGTGAGGCCCCGGTGTTCGCACCGGGGGACCGGGTCTGGCTCTCGACCCGAAACCTGCCCCTCCGCCTGCCCTTCAATGCTGCAGGAGTTCCACCGTCTCCGTCCGGATCGCCCTGCGCCTCGCCCTCCGGGTCGTCCCCGAGGCCGGTGTCGGCGCGTGCTGTAGCCGCGCGTCAAGGGGGGGGGGGGGGGGGGGGGTACTGTTACGACTTCCGCCGAAGTCGGTTCCTCTCCTTGTTCGGGTGGTGCTCGGCGGTCGGCGTCGCCAGTCTTCTAGCCATCATCGATCCACTTTTCAGTTTCCATTTGTTTTGTCTTGTCTTCTCACACACCTGGTCTCAATTTCTCTCATTACATGTTGTGTATTTAACCCTCTGTTCCCCCCATGTCTTTGTGTGGAATTGTTTATTGTAAGTGCATGTGCATGTGCACGTTTCCTCTGGTGTGCGACGGGTTTTGTACCCATTTGTTTGTGGTTCTGGTTACCGGTGGGTTTATGAATAAAACTGCTCCGTTGATTATCCAGTTTTGCTCTCCTGCGCCTGATTTCCCTGACACCAGTTACGCACTCCCTTACAGGACTACATACAATACTTTACCTGGTCGAGAGTTTTGAACAGTAGAATGTCTCGGCAGGCGTCCTGGAGTCTGCGACGCTGCTCGTCTGATTTGGAGTGTACCACCCGCGGCTCAAAGTCCTCATCCTCATCATCATCTGGGTTATAGGCCTCTGCACAGACTGGGGGAGCAAAATGACTGTGACACACACTGGGGACAAACAAATACACTCAAAGGGAATGTTGTAACTAACACACAAGTGAGACTGAAATAATATTCTTCATACACAGCATATAATGGATGCAAAACCAAAGGATGACACTCACCAGATGCTCTGCGACTGTATTTATTAGGGTTGGAGGGGGGCACTATCGAGACAGAGAAATGTTTCAGCACTAGAAATTAAGTTGCTCCCACTGAACATCAATATTAGTTGTTCTGATGGATCCATTGACACACTTTAGCTTACAGTGCATGACCATCCCCCTACTGCCATACCAGATTCTTCCCTCTTATTTTCTGTCATGACTTTTTGTCAGGGCACAGAAACCGATTTATCAAGAGGCAAAGATACCCACAAACAAACTTGTATTATTTTGTTAGAAATAGACTACTGAATAATTATGAAATAATTCAGGACAAATAGCTATTCAGTAGGCTAAAACACCGCAGTCCTATAATCTGATAACCTCTGGCAATGAAATAGAAAATCCTGACTACACAGGCCCTCACGTTACTTTGATGAGAACCCATTCAACTGGTGTGCAGTTGACTTAAAAAATGGCTTCATAATACCATGAGATAATGGTTCCTTATGCATTCTGTGCGCTTGTGTAGCCTATTATGTGAGAGTAAAAAAAGTTATTATAATTTAGAGTAAAAAGGTTATAATACAAATACAGATGAGAAAATCTTTTAAAATAGATTTAATAATCAAATCATGAAGAATATTGCAAAAATAGTGGCCAAATAGAGATTAAAAATGTCACTCACTATAGGCATCATCAGAGTCTTCATCTTCATTTGATTCAACTGAAATACTATCAAAAGCCACCCCTTCCCGTGTAGAATCGGCTAGGCTTTCTTTGACATGTCTGTCGTGTTTTCGGCTGTCTTGTAGACGCGTGAAATATTGGATTGCGAATTCAACCAAATCTGGCGGTCGGCGCCGTAGTACTTCCACAGTGTATCCTTGCAGCAAATCCGTCAAGCCAGCAGGTATCTCGATGCTCATCACAGAACTATGATAGGCCGAGCCTATAAATTATCTTTAACAAGTTTAAAAATACAATTTTGAATGAAACTATCTGTCTAATCCATAGCAATAGGCCTAAGAAAATAATAGAACTCTGTACTAATCAAGAATTTCCAAGACCAGGGATTTGTAAAATTTAAGAACTCATAAAGACTGCTAAATAGCCTGAGTATTAAAAATACAATAGCATTTGAATATAACCTTCAATGTCTGTCCAATATCAAATGCATCCATCCCCCAATGTTGCCAAGACTTTGTGAGGATAAAGAGAGCCAGATCAATGATCAGCAGCCATGGCAAATATCAAAGTAGGTTAAATGTCAAACAAATACATTTACTAAAAACTACCAATGACAGCTATCAAACAAATACATTTTAACCAATCTACCGACCTCCTTGCATTGTAGCCTTTTGAAGAGGAGTTAATGTCTGACATAATGCATGGCCTACTTTGATAAATGCACACAGCGCGGTTCTGCCCCCCTGGCGAAACCCACCAACCTTTACCCCACCCCCGTCCGCGTCGACTGGTTCATTGACAGGGCTACCGGTTTCCCCATTTAGACCAGAAGCAGTGCATCGGAAAGTATTGACCGGGTATACTAGGTTGTCAAAACTTTCAGATCAAATGTAGTTCATGCCAGTCTAACCTAGGCCAATTGTGTATCGGACGTTGACGCAAGGTGCTCTATCTGTGGTCTGAAGTAGGCTATTACAGTCATTCATTTCTGGGAAGGGGAGCTTTATCAACTATTTTCTAGTATACAGTATTACTATGGACCTGTCCAACCGACATGCATATTTGATGTCACTTTCAAAAGACACAACAGCCTAATGTGAGCCACACAGCATGTACATATGCTAGACAATCTGGACCCTCTCTTTCTAAAATGATCTGCCGAAATTGTTGCAACCCCTATTACTAGCCTGTTCAACCTCTCTTTCGTATTGTCTGAGATTCCCAAAGATTGGAAAGCTGCCTCGGTCATCCCCCTCTTCAAAGGGGGAGACACTCTAGATCCAAACTGCTACAGACCTATATCTATCCTACCCTGCCTTTCTAAGGTCTTTGAAAGCCAAGTTAACAAACAGACTACCGACCATTTCGAATCCCACCGTACCTTCTCCGCTATGCAGAACTGGTCATGGGTGCACCTCAGCCACGCTCAAGGTCCTAAACGATATCATAACCGCCATCGATAAGAGACATTACTGTGCAGCCGTATTCATCGACCTGGTCAAAGCTTTCGACTATCAATCACCACATTCTTATTGGTAGACTCAACAGCCTTAGTTTCTCAAATGACTGCCTCGCCTGATTCACCAACTACTTCTCTGATAGAGTTCAGTGTGTCAAATCGGAGGGCCTGTTGTCCGGACCTCTGGCAGTCTCTATGGGGGTGCCACAGGGTTCAATTCTCAGGCCGGCTCTCTTCTCTGTATACATCAATGATGTCGCTCTTGCTGCTGGTGATTCTCTGATCCACCTCTACGCAGACGACACCATTCTGTAAACTTCCGTCCCTTTTTTGGACACTGTTAACTAACCTCCAGACGAGCTTCAATGCCATACAATTCTCCTTCCGTGGCCTCCAACTGCTCTTAAATGCATGCTCTTCAACCGATCACTGCCCGCACCTGCCTGCCTGTCCAGCATCACTACTCTGGACGGTTCTGACTTAGAACACGTGGACAACTACTAATACCTAGGTGTCTGGTTAGACTGTAAACTCTTCTTCCAGACTCACATGAAGCATCTCCAATCCAAAATTAAATCTAGAATCGGCTTCCTATTTCGCAACAAAGCATCCTTCACTCATGCTGCCAAACATACCCTCGTAAAACTGACCATCCTACCAATCCTTGACTTCGGTGATGTCATTTATAAAATAGCCTCCATCACTCTACTCAACAAATTGGATGCAGTCTATCACAGTGCCATCCGTTTTGTCACCAAAGCCCAATATACTACACACCACTGCGACCTGTATGCTCTCGTTGGCTGGCCCTCGCTTCATATCCGTCGCCAAACCCACTGGCTCCAGGTCATCTACAAGTCTTTGCTAGGTATAGCCCCGCCTTTTCTCAGCTCATTGGTCACCATAGCAGCACCCACCTGTAGCACGCGCTCCAGCAGGTATATCTCACTGGTCACCACCAAAGCCATTTCCCCCTTTGGCCGCCTTTCCTTCCAGTTCTCTGCTGCCAATGACTGGAACAAACTGCAAAAATCACTGAAGCTGGAGACTCATATCTTCCTCACTAGCTTTAAGCACCAGCTGTCAGAGCAGCTCACAGATCACAGCACCTGTACATAGCCCACCTGTAAACAGCCCATCCAACTACCCCATCCCCATACTGTATTTATTTATTTATCTTGCTCCTTTGCACCCCAGTATTTCTACTTGCACAGTCATCTTCTGCACATCTATCATTCCAGTGTTTAATTGCTATGTTGTAATTACTTCGCCACCATGGCCTATTTATTGCCTTAACTCCCTTATCTTACCTCATTTGCACACACTGTATATAGACTTTTTTATTTTTTTCTACTGTATTATTGACTGTATGTTTGTTTATTCCATGTGTAACTCTGTGTTGTTGTATGTGTCAATCTGCTGTGCTTTATCTTGGCCAGGTCGCAGTTGTAAATGAGAACTTGTTCTCAACTAGCCTACCTGGTTAAATAAAGGTGAAATAAAATGTCAAATAAAAAAATGTAATAGGAGGTTTTACTTGGAAACTGGGATAGATCATGATTTCATATTTAATTGTATTTATTTACATAGCTACATGATGACACTTACAGACATGAGACAATGCCCTCTACATGTTGTGACAGTCAACATCCGCAATGACTAATGATTTTTGTGTTTGAACACACACACACACACACACACACACACACACACACACACACACACACACACACACACACACACACACACACACACACACACACACACACACACACACACACACACACACACACACACACACACACACACACACATTACACGCAACCTGTGAAAATGCACCTATTCTCTGATATACAGACTCACTCAGAGTCAGTAAAGTTAAGGCACATGTTCAATTCACTCATTTTCTAACTTAAAAAACCCCACTAACAAACAAACGCAAGTAAAACCCCAAGGAGTCAGAACATTCATGTGTGTGTGTATGTGTGTTTCTCCCCTGTGTCTGTCTTTCTCTACAATATGTGCAGCTTTCAGTCTGTATGCCAGTCAGACTTCCAATGTGTATCTCTTTGTGAGAGTATATTGTATGCAAGTACTGCAAGTACTTGGAGTTTTGACTGTGACCATGGGTACTCCACTGTGTTAGTGAGTTGTGTCTCTGGGATCTGAGCCATGGACAGGGATCACAGGACGGGTGCTGCCCAGTTCAGGAACTTCATAGCCATTTCAAACCCAAGGAAACAGGCCTAAGAGGAGAGAGATAAACATAAATGATATTGTAATAAAGACTTTATGAAAAGTGTAACATTTTACAGGCAATAGATGAGTGTATAATGCATGTAAAGTGCAAGTAGTGCAGGTATCAATGCTTTGTGCACTAAAACATATTGTATATTCAGTGTATGATATGCTGTAATTATCGGGTAGCATGAGGCTAAGTGATGAGTATGGTGGACGTAGCATGTATGAGTACCATTTATGACTGTGTGTTGAGAGTGTTACGTTCCCCAGCAAGAAAACCAAATACTGCCGCTCAAACAGAACTGTTGTCTGTATGCCTCTGGGACCAACTCTTAAGCCCTAAGGATAGCAGCATTAACAATATCATAATCTGAACTCTGGTCAAGAAATACAGCGGCGTACACTTTCGGAGCTTGTGATGGAAAATGTTATGTTTGTGTTTTTCTAATAACGAATTTCTGTGTTCATGCAAGTGACTGATTGAACGAATCCTCACTATTAGTATCTGCAATTTGGCAGTACGCCCAGAACCTTGTTTTGAGAACGAAAGGATATCTCAGTTTTAAGGTCTCAGCTTGGAGAGAAGAAGCTTTGTGAGGTATTGGTCTGTCACATGCATGAACCAGTATTGGTCGGTCACATGAATGAACCAAACGTTAATGATGAAAAAGCTAAATCATGCAAATATAACTTGTCTGTGTCAGTGTATAAGAGAACTAATGGGACTGCCCCGGGGGAGCTCACTTCAGACTGGTACTTTATGCATCTAAGTTTGACTATGACCTCTCCAGCATGCTGTTAATTAACAATGATTCATTTAAGATTGACTTTGAGTGTCCCATGTGTAGAATTTTCACGACAATTTGGCATCAATGAACAGGATGATTGATTCTGCCTGCATAGCTTTCCAGTGGGGGTCTGTGAGGAAAACCGGTGTCGTGTTTTATGAAGCGTGAGAAAAATTTCCATCTGACCAAAAGATGACGAGGACCCACCCAGACCCTTACTGTGAGCTGCCCAGGAGGAGACACATCATCAGCGAACAATTGAGGGACGTAACTGATTTCAGTAAGAAAAACAAATACACAACCAGTAAAATTAAGGCGAGTAACACATCAAATGTACCCATAGTCTGGGCCTCCCATGTGGCGCAGTGGTCTAAGGCACTGCATCGCAGTGCTAGCTGTGCCACCAGAGACTCTGGGTTCAAGCCCAGGCTCTGTCGCAGCCGGCCGCGACCGGGAGGTCCATGGGGCGACGCACCATGCGCACCACCGGGTTTGGCCGGTAGGGATGAGACAAGGATATCCAAACCCGGTGGTGCGCATGGTGCGTCGCCCCATGGACCTCCCGGTTACTCTAGTTACTCCTGTGGCGGGCCGGGCGCAGTGCACGCTGACCAGGTTGCTAGGTGTACGGTGTTTCCTCCGACACATTGGTGCGCCTGGCTTCCGGGTTGGATGCGCGCTGTGTTAAGAAGCAGTGCGGCTTGGTTGGGTTGTGTTTCGGAGGACGCATGGCTCTCGACCTTTGTCTCTCCCGAGCCCGTACGGGAGTTGTAGCGATGAGACAAGACAGTAACTATTGGATACCATGAAATTGGGGAGAAAAAGGGGGTAAAAAAATTTATTAAAAAAAATGTGCCCATAGTCTGTTTGGAGAAGACTATTCACTAGTCTTATGAAAAGACTAGAGCGAGGGCATAACGTTACCATGGAAAGCCCCGCTGACAGCTGTCTGTAGGCATTTACAAAGAGAAGTGTCTACGTGGTCTGCAGCCACTACTAATAGCACGTGGTGTTATTATATATGTATGTGAAAGATACATATGGTAACTAGGAAGTAACAACAAAATAATTGTTGAAGATGCACATGGGGTAATAAATCAAATCAAATCAAATTTTATTAGTCACATACACATGGTTAGCAGATGTTAATGCGAGTGTAGCGAAATGCTTGTGCTTCTAGTTCCGACAATGCAGTAATAACCAACAAGTAATCTAACCTAACAATTCCACAACTACTACCTTATACACACACAAGTGTAAAGGGATAAAGAATATGTACATAAAGATATATGAATGAGTGGTGGTACAGAACGGCATAGGCAAGATGCAGTAGATGATATAGAGTACGGTATATACATATGAGATGAGTACTGTAGGGTATGTAAACATAAAGTGGCATAGTTTAAAGTGGCTAGTGGTACATGTATTACATAAAGATGGCAAGATGCAGTAGATGATATAGAGTACAGTATATACATATGAGATGGGTAATGTAGGGTATGTAAACATTATATTAAGTGGCATTGTTTAAAGTGGCTAGTGGTACATTTTTACATAATTTCCATCAATTCCCATTTTTAAAGTGGCTGGAGTTGAGTCAGTATGTTGGCAGCGGCCGCTAATGTTAGTGGTGGCTGTTTAACAGTCTGATGGCCTTGAGATAGAAGCTGTTTTTCAGTCTCTCGGTCCCTGCTTTGATGCACCTGTACTGACCTCGCCTTCTGGATGATAGCGGGGTGAACAGGCAGTGGCTTGGGTGGTTGTTGTCCTTGATGATCTTTATGGCCTTCCTGTGACATCGGGTGGTGTAGGTGTCCTGGAGGGCAGGTAGTTTGCCCCCGGTGATGCGTTCTGCAGACCTCACTACCCTCTGGAGAGCCTTACGGTTGTGGGCGGAGCAGTTGCCGTACCAGGCGGTGATACAGCCCGACAGGATGCTCTCGATTGTGCATCTGTAGAAGTTTGTGAGTGCTTTTGGTGACAAGCCGAATTTCTTCAGCCTCCTGAGGTTGAAGAGGCGCTGCTGCGCCTTCTTCACGACGCTGTCTGTGTGGGTGGACCAATTCAGTTTGTCCGTGATGTGTACACCGAGGAACTTAAAACTTTCCACCTTCTCCACTACTGACCCGTCGATGTGGATAGGGAGGTGCTCCCTCTGCTGTTTCCTGAAGTCCACAATCATCTCCTTTGTTTTGTTGACGTTGAGTGTGAGGTTATTTTCCTGACACCACACTCCGAGGGCCCTCACCTCCTCCCTGTAGGCCGTCTCGTCGTTGTTGGTAATCAAGCCTACCACTGTAGTGTCATCCGCAAACTTGATGATTGAGTTGGAGGCGTGCATGGCCACGCAGTCGTGGGTGAACAGGGAGTACAGGAGAGGGCTCAGAACGCACCCTTGTGGGGCCCCAGTGTTGAGGATCAGCGGGGTGGAGATGTTGTTACCTACCCTCACCACCTGGGGGCGGCCCGTCAGGAAGTCCAGGACCCAGTTGCACAGGGCGGGGTCGAGACCCAGGGTCTCGAGCTTGATGACGAGTTTGGAGGGTACTATGGTGTTAAATGCTGAGCTGTAATCGATGAACAGCATTCTCACATGGGTATTCCTCTTGTCCAGATGGGTTAGGGCAGTGTGCAGTGTGGTTGCGATTGCGTCGTCTGTGGACCTATTGGGTCGGTAAGCAAATTGGAGGTGGTCTAGGATGTCCGGTAGGGTGGAGGTGATATGGTCCTTGACTAGTCTCTCAAAGCACTTCATGATGACGGAAGTGAGTGCTACGGGGCGGTAGTCGTTTAGCTCAGTTACCTTAGCTTTCTTGGGAACAGGAACAATGGTGGCCCTCTTGAAGCATGTGGGAACAGCAGACTGGGATAAGGATTGATTGAATATGTCCGTAAACACACCAGCCAGCTGGTCTGCGCATGCTCTGAGGACGCGGCTGGGAATGCCGTCTGGGCCTGCAGCCTTGCGAGGGTTAACACGTTTAAATGTTTTACTCACCTCGGCTGCAGTGAAGGAGAGCCCGCAGGTTTTGGTAGGGGGCCGTGTCAGTGGCACTGTATTGTCCTCAAAGCGGGCAAAAAAGTTGTTTAGCCTGTCTGGGAGCAAGACATCCGGGTCCGCGACGGGGCTGGTTTTCTTTTTGTAATCCGTGATTGACTGTAGACCCTGCCACATACCTCTTGTGTCTGAGCTGTTGAATTGCGACTCGATTTTGTCTCTGTACTGGGACTTAGCCTGTTTGATTGCCTTGCGGAGAGAATAGCTACACTGTTTGTATTCGGTCATGCTTCCGGTCACCTTGCCCTGGTTAAAAGCAGTGGTTCGCGCTTTCAGTTTCACGCGAATGCTGCCGTCAATCCACGGTTTCTGGTTTGGGAATGTTTTAATCGTTGCTGTGGGTACGACATCGTCAATGCACTTCCTAATGAACTCGCTCACCGAATCAGCATATTCGTCAATATTGTTGTTGGACGCAATGCGGAACATATTCCAATCCGCGTGATCGAAGCAGTCTTGAAGCGTGGAATCAGATTGGTCGGACCAGCGTTGAACAGACCTGAGCGCGGGAGCTTGTTGTTTTAGTTTCTGTTTGTAGGCTGGAATCAACAAAATGGAGTCGTGGTCAGCTTTTCCGAAAGGGGGGCGGGGGAGGGCCTTATATGCGTCGCGGAAATTAGTATAACAATGATCTAGGGTTTTTCCAGCCCTGGTAGCACAATCGATATGCTGATAGAATTTAGGGAGTTTTGTTTTTAGATTAGCCTTGTTAAAATCCCCAGCTACGATGAATGCAGCCTCAGGGTGTGTGGTTTCCAGTTTACAAAGAGTCAGATAAAGTTCGTTCAGGGCCATCGATGTGTCTGCTTGGGGGGGAATATATACGGCTGTGATTATGATCGAAGAGAATTCCCTTGGTAGATAATGCGGTCGACATTTGATTGTGAGGAGTTCTAGATCAGGTGAACAGAATGACTTGAGTTCCTGTGTGTTGTTATGATGATCACACCACGTCTCGTTAATCATAAGGCATACCCCCCCGCCCCTCTTCTTACCAGAAAGATGTTTGTTTCTGTCGGCGCGATGCATGAAGAAACCAGCTGGCTGCACCGACTCCGTTAGCGTCTCTTGAGTTAGCCATGTTTCCGTGAAGCAGAGCACGTTGCAATCCCTGATGTCTCTCTGGAATGCTACCCGTGCTCGGATTTCATCAACCTTATTGTCAAGAGACTGGACATTGGCGAGTAGTATGCTAGGGAGTGGAGCGCGATGTGCCCGTCTCCGAAGCCTGACCAGGAGACCGCCTCGTTTGCCCCTTTTACGGCGTCGCACAGGGTCGCCGGCTGGGATCAGATCCATTGTATTGGGTGGAAGGCAAAACACTGGATCCGTTTCGGGAAAGTCATATTCCTGGTAGGAACGATGATGAGTTGACGTTAATCGTATATTCAGTAGTTCCTCCCGACTGTATGTAATGAAACCTAAGATTACCTGGGGTACCGATGTAAGAAATAACACATAAAAAAACAAAATACTGCATATTTTCCAAGGAACGCGAAGCGAGGCGGCCATCTCGTTTCGGAGATTACCGATTACCGATTACCGATTACCGTGTGTTTGGGAATAGTACTAAGTGAATGTGGATGTGAGAGTTGTGTGAAAGAGGTGTGTGCCTGAATGAATACCCCAACCAGTTTTGTGAGCTTAGGTTTCGACATATAACGTTATCTAGGGGTTCCGTCCACCACCGCTTATCGTAGTCTGGGACTACTAGTAAAAGCACAAGGTGTTCATTTATATGTATAGGAAGTAGCAGCAAGAGAACCGTTGAAGACACATATGGTGCATAGGATGTAACGATAGAAAAGTCTACGTGGTAACCAATCCCACAACCTCCCTCAATTCGGTCCTAGAAAACAAAAATTCTATAGAAATTTCACAACAAATAAATAATCAGGCATGCAGGCGGAGAAAAAAAATACAAACAACTCAATACAGATTCAAAATACAAAAACAGAAATAAATAAATGATCACTAAACCTTAGACAAACTTGCTTGGACTGGATAGCATTATATTGATGACTGTACCTATGATGTAATGTCTACTGGGAAATTTTAAAGCATCTCATCAGCGGGGAGCCTCTGCAAGCCATTAAATTATGATATAAATGGTTGCCATTTTCTAACAAATGTATCATTGGAACCCCTAAGAGAATACTTAATTTTCTCAAGCTTTAGGAAGAACATTACATCGTTGAGCCATTGAGAAGTAGAGGGGGGCTTAGCAGACTTCCACTGGAGAAGAATTCTACGTCAAGCTAATAAGGATGTAAAAGCAACAGTATCGGCATGTTTGGGGTCCAAGGAGAACAAGTCTTCTGGAATACCAAAGACAGCTATCAAGGGACAAGGCTGCATGTTAATTTCAAGCACCTCAGATACATTTTTGAAAACAGAATCCCAGTAAGTTTGTAGTTTAGAGCAGTGAATGAACATGTGACTAAGGTCACATGGTGAGACCTGACATCTATCACACTCATCATTTACATTTGGATATATGTCAGACAATCTGGATTTGGAAAAAGGCACCCTATGTTAAACCTTAAATTGTCTGAGACCAAGACGAGCACAAGACGTAGTGGAGCGTATTCTATCAATCACCTCATCCCACCACTCCGGTGTAAATTCAACACCCATTTCCCGTTCCCAAGCAGATTTAATTTTGTTGGTGGAGTGTTTGTCCAATGACAAAATACACAGATCTGAGAAATGACTGCTTTCTGTCGAGGTAATAGTAATAATATGCCATCCCAAGGTTGGCAAGGGGGTGGAGCAGGGAAGCCAGAAAATTGGGAGGAAACACAATGCCTAATTTGAAGGTAACAGAAAAAGTGAGATGGCGGCAAAGAGTATTTAGAGGCCAGGTTGGGAAAACTAGAAAAAATTATATTTACAAATAAGCAAAGATCTACTGACTCTGGGTACCTTTCCTCCCCAGATAAATGTGGTAACAGCCTGATTGATTGACTTAAAAAAACACTTTGGTAAAAACAATGAGATAGATTGAAATAGATAAAGGAATTTGGGTAAACTGTTCATTTTTACAGCATTAATCATTCCTATAAGTGATAGTGGTAAGCTACCCTGTCTCTGAAAATCAGTTTTCATTTGTGCAAGGGGAGCAAAGTTTGCAGAAAAAAGAGCATGTAATGAACAAGTTACGTTCACTCCAAGGTATATGAAACCAGAGCGGCTAAGCTGAAAGGGCAAGTCTGTCTGCTGGAGCTGTAGCGCTGCTGGATTGATTGGGAAGCACTCACTTTTCTGGAGATTCAGCTTGTAACCGGAGAAGGAGCCAAAGTTCTCCAGAATAGAAAGGATAGAAGGTAAACAGGTTACAGGGTTATTTACATTGAGTAACAAATCATCTGCATATAATGATAACCTATGTTCAACTCCTTCCCGTGTTACACCTTGGAAAGAGGAGGATGCCGCAAAGCTACTGAAAGGTGCTCAATGGCGAAGGCGAATAATAAAGGGGACAGTGGGCAGCCTTGGCGTGTCCCACGTTCCAGGGCAAAATAATCAGAACGGGTGTCATTGGTACAGACACTGGCCTGGGGAGTTGTTTACAAGAGACGGATCCATGAGCTAAATTTGTCCCCAAATCCCAATTTTTTAAGAACAGCAAATAGGTACTCCCACTCAATTCTGTCGAATGCCTTCTCTGTGTCTAGGGAGATTACCACCTCAGGGGAGTTTGAGAATAGTTTAGAATAAATAATGTTCAACAGCGTACGAATGTTAAAAAATTAATATATGTCCTTTATAAAGCCGGTTTGTTCCTGTGATATGGGTCCTTGTAAGACTACTTCCAGACGCCTTGCTATCACTTTCGCCAGCACCTTTACATCCACATTAAGGAGACAGTTTGCGGGAATCCACCCGAAGTGGCAGGTCCCATGTGGAAAGCCATACCCTCTGCCCAATTCGGTAGCGGGGAGCTGGAGTCCGACGGCAACCTGCTTGTTGACGATACCTGGAGTTGGTCTTGAGAAGTGCCGCCCTAGCTCTTCTCCAGGTACGTCGACAGCGGCGGACGAACATCTGGGCCGAGGGTACATTGACTTCCTGCTCTTGTTCTGGGAAGAGCGGAGGCTGATACCCCATGGAGCACTCAAAAGTTCATGGAGTCCCGTGGCTGAACAGGGAAGGGTGTTCCGGGAATACTCTAACCAGACCACTTTCCGGCTCCAGGTAGTGGGGTTGAGACCAGGCATCTTAAGGTGGTCTCCAAGTCCTGATTAGCTCGCTCCGACTGGCCGTTTGATTGGGGATGGAATCCGGAGGGTAGACTGGCTGATGCCCCAATAAGGGTGCAGAACGCCTTCCAAAACTGAGATGAGAATTGAGGACCCTGGTTGGAAACCATATCCACCGGGAGACCATGGATCCGGAAGACGTGCTGCACCATCAGCTGGGCCGTTTCCTTGGCAGAGGGTAGTTTAGGGAGAGAGATGAAATGAGCGGCCTTAGAAAACCGATCCACCACTGTCAGAATGACAGTGTTGCCATCAGATGGGGGAAGCCCAGTGACAAAGTCCAGAGAGATATGGGACCAGGGACGATGAGGGACCGGTAGTGGATGAAGAAGGCCAGAAGGAGCTTGCCATGGAGTCTTGTTCTGGGCGCACACCGTGCATGCGGCGACAAAGACAGAGACGTCAGGAACCATTGTGGGCCACCAGAAACGTTGTCGAAGGAAGGCTGGAGGAATGAGCCCATTCCAGGACCCGGGACCGGACTGAGTTGGGGACAAACAGCCGGTTGGCAGGACCCCCTTCAGGTCCAGGCTGGGAGTGTTGTGCCTTGCAAACCAGGGTCTCAATACCCCAATCCACAGTGGCTGCTAGGCATGAGGTAGGGAGAATGGTTTCTGTGACCGAGGGTGTAGCAGAGGAACTGTCTAGGCGAGAGAGAGCGTCAGGCTTCGCATTTTTGTACCCTGGGCGGTAGGAAATAGTGAAGTTGAATCTGGTAAACAACAGAGCCCACCGAGCCTGCCTAGAGTTAAGGTGCTTGGCTGTACGGAGATATTCCAGATTTTTATGATCGGTCCAGACCAAGAATGGCTGTTCTGCTCCTTCCAGCCAGTGCCACCACTCTTCCAACGCCATCTTGACTGCCAGGAGTTCTCGGTTGCCTATGTCGTAGTTCCTCTCTGCAGAATTGAGACGATTGGACAGGAAGGCACAGGGATGAAGCTTTTGGTCCTGGGCAGATCGCTGGGACAGGATGGCCCCCACTCCAACATCAGTTGCATCCACCTCAACCACAAATTTACGCGACGAGTCCAGATGGATGAGGATGGGTGCTGTTGTGAACCGATGCTTCAGGTCCATAAAGGCTTTGTTGACAGCAGGAGACCATTTGAACGGTACTTTGGGAGAAGTGAGTGCCGAGAGCGGGGTCGCCAGGGTGCTGTAACCCCGAATGAAACGGCGGTAGAAGTTTGCAAATCCTAGGAAATGTTGCAACTGCAATCTGGACGTAAGTTGTGGCCAATCCACCACTGCTTTCGCCTTTCCAGGATCCATCTGGACATTACCCTCAGCAATGACATATCCCAGAAAAGCGATTGTAGAGCGGTGGAACTCACACTTCTCGGCTTTCACAAACAGTTGGTTCTCCAGGAGGCGCTGAAGCACCTGCCTGATGTGAAGAACATGTTCTTGGGCAGAACGGGGAAAAAACAGGACGTCGTCAAGGTAGACGAACACAAAATGGTTGAGCATGTCTCGGAGACCATCGTTTACCAGGGCCTGAAAGACAGCGGGGGCGTTGGTGAGTCCAAACGGCATGACCTGATACTCATAATGTCCGCTGGCTGTGTTAAAGGCTGTCTTCCACTCATCTCCTTCTCGTATGCGAACCAGGTTGTAGGCATTCCGAAGGTCCAACTTGGAAAACAAGGTGGCCCCCTGGAGAGGTTCAAAAGCCGAGGAGAGGAGTGGTAAGGGGTAACAATTTTTTACAGTAATGTCATTCAGTCCCCGGTAGTCAATGCACGAGTGTAAGGTCTTATCCTTCTTCTCCACAAAGAAAAACCCTGCGCCGGCAGGAGATGCAGACGGATGGACGGCCCCAGTAGCCAGAGACTCCTCTATGTACTCCTCCATAGCCTTGGTCTCCAGCCAGCGGTGGAGAATATAGCGGACCCCGAGGTGGTGAGGTGCCAGGGAGAAGATCAGTGGCACAAACAAAAGGATGGTGCGGGGGTAGGGAAGTTGCACGTGCCTTATTGAGAACTTCAAGTAGGTCATGGTACTCAGTGGGAATAACATACAAAGCCTTGCTGACGACCTGAGGAAGACGTCTGGGAGAAGGCTGTGCTGCTTGAAGACAGTGGGAATGGCAAAATGGGCTCCAAACCATGATGGAGCTTGTGGTCCAGTAAATAACAGGGTTCTGTTTTTGGAACCAGGAAAATCCCAAGACAACAGGAACATGGGGAGATGCAATGAGGAGGAACTGTAGTATGGTCTCACTGTGGTTACCGGAAATCCGTATTTGAATGGGCACAGTACAATGGGTGACTCCACCTATTGAGCGGCCATCCAGTGCCCTGGCATCCATGGGAGCTGAGAGAAGTTGAATGGGAATACCTAGCTCAGAAGCAATAGTAGCATCCATAAAACTTTCATCAGCCCCAGAGTCAATGAGCACTCGGAGAGACTTAGATTGGTCTCCCCACAGCACAAGCACAAAGAAAGGTGTACGGGTGATGGGAATTAGGGAACTCCCAGTCTGACTCACCAAAGTACTTGTACCCAACAGAGACAAGTGTTTCCTAACAGGACAGGTAGCTATATAATGTCCTGCCCCTCCAAAGTACAGACAACAGTTGGAATTCAGCCTACATGAGCGTTCCCCAACCGATAACCTAGCTCTTCCCAATTGCATAGGCTCAGGAGAATCCAACTCACCCGTCGTTGATAATTCCCGAGGGAGCTCGGGTGGCTTCGGATCCTCTCGGGAAAACTGCCTTCGTGAACTTCCAGATTCCATCGAAGGTGAGCGAGCCATAGCGGGTGAACGAGTGTGCCTGAGGCCAGACCTCCTCTCACTCCTGCGTTCCCTTAAGCGTCCATCAATTTTAATGGTTAGGGCGATGAGGGAGTCGAGATCCACTGGCAATTCCCGAGCAGCTAGCTCATCTTTTACCACCTCGGATAATGTAGAAAGGTATCGAAGAGAGACTCCGGATTCCTGACACTCTCGGCGGCCAACGTGCAAAAATCAACCTAGTAGTCTGCCACACTACGGGAGTTTTGACGTAAATCAAGAAGTTTACTGGCCGCCTCTCTCCCGGATACCGGAGACTCGAAAACTTTCCTCACCTCCGCCATGAATTCCTCCAGATGACAACAAAGGGTGGATTGCTGCTCCCAAAACAGCCGTGGCTCAGGAGAGCGCCCTTCCCGACATTAGCGTAATAATATACGCTATCTCGATCGGTCCAAAGGGAACGAAGATGTCTGTAGCTCAAAAATAAGCGAGCACTGAGAAAGAAAGCCCCAGCAGGTACCAGGATCTCCAGAATATCGCTCCGGAGGAGGTAAGCGGGGTTCTCGGGGAACCGGGGTAGGCTGTACCAACCACTAAAAGGAAAAAATGCACTGGGAGGTTGGAGTCTCTCAGGGATGGCAGACAGCCTGTGAGTTAACTCCTTAATTAGCTCCATAGTAGCCTTAAACACTTGGTCGTGGCGTTCTGTCAGAGAACGAAGCCCTTCCAGAAGGTCCTGTAACAGCTCCTCATGTCTCCCAATGATGGCTCCCTGCAGGGAGACAGATTGGCGAAGCTGGTCCAAGTCTGCTGGGTCTGTCATGGCCAGTTCGTACTATCATGACACAAGGTGAGACCCAGATGCAGACACAGGGGGCAGATGGTATGAGTTTAAGATGTTTAATAATCCAAAAAGGAGTAGGCAAGAGAACAGTCGTGGACAGGCAAAAGGTCAAAACCAGTTCAGAGTCCAGGAGGTACAGAGTGGCAGACAGGCTCAAGGTCAAGGCAGGCAGAATGGTCAGGCAGGCGGATACAGAGTCCAGAACAGGCAAGGGTCAAAACCGGGAGGACTAGAAAAAGGAGAATAGCAAAGGCAGGAAAACTGGAAAAAACGTTGGTTGACTTGGAACATACAAGACGAACTGGCACAGAGAGACAGGAAACACAGGGATAAATACACTGGGGAAACAAGCGACACCTGGAGGGGATGGAGACAATAACAAGGACAGGTAAAACAGATCAGGGTGTGACACAGACCAGAGAATCTTGTTTATCATGGTCTGAGAGTCCTTTTGGCAAACTCCAAGCGGGCTGTCATGTGCTTTTTACTGAGGAGTGGCTTCCGTCTGGCCACTCTACAATAAAGGCCTGATTGGTGGAGTGCTGCAGAGATGGTTGTCCTTCTGGAAGGTTCTCCCATCTCCACAGAGGAACTCTGGAGCTCTGTCAGCGTGACCATCTCCCTGACCAAGGCCCTTCTACCCCAATTATTTATTTTATTTTTTATTTAACCTTTATTTAACTAGGCAAGGCAGTTAAGAACAAATTCTTATTTACAATGACGTCCTACCCTGGCCAAACCCTAACCCGGACGACGCTGGGCCAATTGTGCGCCGCCCTATGGGACTACCAATCACGGCCGGTTGTGATACAGCCGGGAATCGAACCTAGGTCTGTAGTGTTGGGGATGAATCAGAATGAGTTGGGTAACATAGATAAGATGTTTTATTTTCATAATATGCTTGTGAGATACTTGTCATTAAAATCTTTCCCTTTATCTATAGGGTTGGTAGTTGCAGTTATCACTTCTCAGCTAGGGCTTAGTCACTTGGGGCCCAGAGAGGGGAGAGGTCAGGCTTGTCTTCATATGTCAATGTATCTGTTAAACCATGTGGTGCTATGTAGAATATCAGACGGGGAGGAGGACAGAATGGAACATTGTCTTCTTATGGGAATGTGTCTGTAACTATTCCTAAACCATGTGAAGGGATGGCGTTATTAATGGGGAACCAGTTAGTTATCTCATACAATGTCTGTACGCCAGTCACTCCCTACTTTTCTGGGGGAAAAAGGAAAGAGTATGGCTGTGTCTGGAACCATTGTATGTCCCCTCTGAGGTTGCCCTTATCTTGACCTAGTATTTGACCTAAGAGGCTCACTGTCTTCAGTGAGTTTGTCCAGGTTTGGGAGTATCTAGGATTGACAATTGATATATGCCATTGGATGAGGTAATGTTTTGGTAGACAGTGAAGTACCAAGGATGAGATTAGAACCTTGTTTAGGAGACCAAACTGAACGATAATTTATAGCGAATGCTGTCTAGCTATGGGATACTCCTCTCTCAAGTAAAAGTCTTTCTTTGTGAAGCAGTTCCTATTATCTGTGGTTTGTCATGTCGACTAGGGGGTGGATCTTTGCTATAAAAGATCTCAGTTGCCATTATGTTGGCCACTCTCAACTATTTAATTAGAGATACTGAAATGTTGAAAGTCAAATGCTATTGCAAAAGCTTAATGATTATTAAAGGTGACGTTTAAGTATAACTCTGACTGGTGTGTGGTTTGCTCTCTCATCATTTGGTAATACAGGAAATTGCCACGACAGTAGTGACGCCTCTAGTACCGAGATGCAGTGCCTTAGACCGCTGTACCACTCGGGAGCCCCAGTTTAGCCGGGCAGCCACCTCTAGGAAGAGTCTTGGTGGTTCCAAACTTCTTCCATTTAAGAATGATGGAGTCTGCTGTGTTCTTGGGAACCTTCAATGCTGCAGACATTTTTTGGTACTCTTCCCAAGATCTGTGCCTAGACACAATACTGTCTCAGAATTCTACGGACAATTCCTTTGACCTAATGGCTTGGATTTTTCTCTGACATGTACTGTCAACTGTGGGACCTTATATAGACAGGTATGTGCCGTTCCAAATCATGTCCAATCAATTGAATTTACCACAGGTGGACTCCAATCAAGTTGTAGACACAAAGCAAAGGGTCTGAATACTTATGTAAATAAGTTATTTCTGTTTTTTATTTGTAATAAATTTGCAAACATTTCTAAATACCTGTTTTTGCTTTGTCATTATGAGGTATTGTGTGTAGATTGTAGATTATGTTTTATTTAATCCATTTTGAAATAAGGCTGTAACGTAACAAAATGTGTAAAAAGTGAAGGGGTCTGAGTACTTTCCGAATGCACTGTATATCTTGATTAGATAAGTATTCAACCCCCTGAGTCAATACATGTTATAATCACATTTGGCAGCGATTACAGCTGTGAGTCTTTCCTGGTAAGTATCTAAGAGCTTTCCACACATGGATTGCACAACATTTTCCCATTATACTTTTCAAAAATCTTCAAACTCTGTCCAATTGGATGTTGATCATTGCTAGATAACCATTTTCAGGTCTTGCCATAGATTTTCAAGCAGATTTAAGTCAAAACTGTAACTCGGCCACTTCACATGTCTTCTTGGTTTAGTTAAACATTCACTGTCTTCTTGGTTTAGTTAAATTAGGATTGCAATTTACTTTATTAGCATTTTGATCCACTGCAGTGTAGATTTGGCCTTGTGTTTAAGGTTATTGCCCTGCTGAAAGGTGAATTCATCTCTCAGTGTCTGGTGGAAAGCTGACTGAACCAGGTTATTCGCTAGGATTTTTCCTGTGCTTAGCTCCATTTCATTTCTTTTTTATCCTGAAAAACTCCCCAGTCCTTAAGAATTATAAGCATACCATTAACATGATGCAGCCACCACTATGCTTGAAAATGTGGAGAGTGGGACTCAGTAATGTGTTGTATTGGATTTGCCCCAAACATAACAATTTGTATTCAGGACTAGGGGTTGGAACCGGGTCAGGGAACAGAACCGAAAACCAGAAAATAGCAAACATTTTCAAGGAACAGAAACGGAATCGGGAACGAAAGTGATCCATACTGTTCCGGTACAAAGCTGTTATTTTAAAAGCATGGAAACCGGTAAAAATGTTATTTTACTTTCTATATTTATTTTCTAGTCCCACAAAAAAGATCAACAAAGCGCCTATGCAAAGCCCTCACTCTCTCACTCAGAAACGTATTCCAGTGTCTGCCTGAAAGCTGAAAATCTTTGCCATTGTTTGTGAGTGTTTAGGCACCTGTCCCTCCAAAGCATAGGCTACGTTAGAAGCGTGAGAAGATAGGGAGAGAGATTTTTTATTAGCTAGAAAAGAATGGATTCACTTTTTCAATGCTAGTTAAGGATACTATAGGCCTAGTTATCACATTTCAAGTTGGATTTATTAACTACAAAAAGGTAAGACGTGTTTCTAATTCTGGTGCCGCTCTGCACACACAAGCTTGATAGCGTGATAGCTCAAGCTGGTTAGCTAGCTAGCTCAAAGGACATTCAAAGTTCCTTCATAGAAATCAAATCAAATCAAATTTTATTTTATTTGTCACATACACATGGTTAGCAGATGTTAATGCGAGTGTAGCGAAATGCTTGTGCTTCTAGTTCCGACAATGCAGTAATAACCAACAAGTAATCTAACCTAACAATTCCACAACTACTACCTTATACACACAAGTGTAAGGGATAAAGAATATGTACATACAGATATATGAATGAGTGATGGTACAGAACGCCATAGGCAAGATGCAGTAGATGGTATAGTGTACAGTCTATACATATGAGATGAGTAATGTAGGGTATGTAAACATAAGTGACATAGTTTAAAGTGGCTAGTGATACATGTATTACATAAAGATGGCAAGATGCAGTAGAGGATATACAGTACAGTATATACATATACATATGAGATGAGTAATGTAGGGTATGTAAACATTATATTAAGTGGCATTGTTTAAAGTGGCTAGTGATACATTTTTACATAATTTCCATCAATTCCCATTATTAAAGTGGCTGGAGTTGAGTCAGTATGTTGGCAGCGGCCACTAAATGTTAGTGGTGGCTGTTTAACAGTCTGATGGCCTTGAGATAGAAGCTGTTTTTCAGTCTCTCGGTCCCTGCTTTGATGCACCTGTACTGACCTCGCCTTCTGGATGATAGCGGGGTGAACAGGCAGTGGCTCGGGTGGTTGTTGTCCTTGATGATCTTTATGGCCTTCCTGTGACATCGGGTGGTGTAGGTGTCCTGGAGGGCAGGTAGTTTGCCCCCGGTGATGCGTTGTGCAGACCTCACTACCCTCTGGAGAGCCTTACGGTTGTGGGCGGAGCAGTTGCCGTACCAGGCGGTGATACAGCCCGACAGGATGCTCTCGATTGTGCATCTGTAGAAGTTTATGAGTGCTTTTGGTGACAAGCCGAATTTCTTCAGCCTCCTGAGGTTGAAGAGGCGCTGCTGCGCCTTCTTCACAACACTGTCTGTGTGGGTGGACCAATTCAGTTTGTCCGTGATGTGTACACCGAGGAACTTAAAACTTTCCACCTTCTCCACTACTGTCCCGTCGATGTGGATAGAGGGGTGCTCCCTCTGCTGTTTCCTGAAGTCCACAATCATCTCCTTTGTTTTGTTGACGTTGAGTGTGAGGTTATTTTCCTGACACCACACTCCGAGGGCCCTCACCTCCTCCCTGTAGGCCGTCTCGTCGTTGTTGGTAATCAAGCCTACCACTGTAGTGTTGTCCGCAAACTTGATGATTGAGTTGGAGGCGTGCATGGCCACGCAGTCGTGGGTGAACAGGGAGTACAGGAGAGGGCTCAGAACGCACCCTTGTGGGGCCCCGGTGTTGAGGATCAGCGGGGTGGAGATGTTGTTACCTACCCTCACCACCTGGGGGCGGCCCGTCAGGAAGTCCAGGACCCAGTTGCACAGGGCGGGGTCGAGACCCAGGGTCTCGAGCTTGATGACGAGTTTGGAGGGTACTATGGTGTTAAATGCTGAGCTGTAGTCGATGAACAGCATTCTCACATAGGTATTCCTCTTGTCCAGATGGGTTAGGGCAGTGTGCAGTGTGGTTGCGATTGCGTCGTCTGTGGACCTATTGGGTCGGTAAGCAAATTGGAGTGGGTCTAGGGTGTCAGGTAGGGTGGAGGTGATATGGTCCTTGACTAGTCTCTCAAAGCACTTCATGATGACGGAAGTGAGTTGCTACGGGGCGGTAGTCATTTAGCTCAGTTACCTTAGCTTTCTTGGGAACAGGAACAATGGTGGCCCTCTTGAAGCATGTGGGAACAGCAGACTGGGATAAGGATTGATTGAATATGTCCTTAAACACACCAGCCAGCTGGTCTGCGCATGCTCTGAGGACGCGGCTGGGAATGCCGTCTGGGCCTGCATCCTTAAGAGGGTTAACACGTTTAAATGTTTTACTCACCTCGGCTGCAGTGAAGGAGAGCCCACAGGTTTTGGTAGCGGGCCGTGTCAGTGGCACTGTATTGTCCTCAAAGCGAGCAAAAAAGTTATTTAGTCTGTCTGGGAGCAAGACATCCTGGTCCGCGACGGGGCTGGTTTTCTTTTTGTAATCCGTGATTGACTGTAGACCCTGCCACATACCTCTTATGTCTGAGCTGTTGAATTGCGACTCTACTTTGTCTCTATACTGGGACTTAGCTTGTTTGATTGCCTTGCGGAGGGAATAGCTACACTGTTTGTATTCGGTCATGTTTCTGGTCACCTTGCCCTGGTTAAAAGCAGTGGTTCGCGCCTTCAGTTTCACGCGAATGCTGCCATCAATCCACGGTTTCTGGTTTGGGAATGTTTTAATCGTTGCTGTGGGTACGACATCGTCAATGCACTTTCTAATGAACTCGCTCACCGAATCAGCGTATTCGTCAATGTTGTTGTTGGACGCAATGCGGAACATATCCCAATCCACGTGATCGAAGCAGCTTGAAGCGTGGAATCAGATTGGTCGGACCAGCGTTGAACAGACCTGAGCGCGGGAGCTTGCTGTTTTAGTTTCTGTTTGTAGGCTGGAAGCAACAAAATGGAGTCGTGGTCAGCTTTTCCGAAAGGAGGGCGGGGGAGGGCCTTATATGCGTCGCGGAAGTTAGTATAACAATGATCCAAGGTTTTACCAGCCCTGGTAGCACAATTGATATGCTGATAGAATTTAGGGAGGTTTGTTTTCAGATTAGCCTTGTTAAAATCCCCAGCTACGATGAATGCAGCCTCAGGGTGTGTGGTTTCCAGTTTACAAAGAGTCAGATAAAGTTTGTTCAGGGCCATCGATGTGTCTGCTTGGGGGGGAATATATACGGCTGTGATTATAATCGAAGAGAATTCCCTTGGTAGATAATGCGGTCGACATTTGATTGTGAGGAATTCTAAATCAGGTGAACAGAATGACTTGAGTTCCTGTATGTTGTTATGATCACACCACGTCTCGTTAATCATAAGGCATACACCCCCGCCCCTCTTCTTACCAGAAAGATGTTTGTTTCTGTCGGCGCGATGCGTGAAGAAACCAGCTGGCTGCACCGACTCCGTTAGCGTCTCTCGAGTGAGCCATGTTTCCGTGAAGCAAAGAACGTTACAATCCCTGATGTCTCTCTGGAATGTTACCCTTGCTCGGATTTCATCAACCTTATTGTCAAGAGACTGGACATTGGCGAGTAGTATGCTAGGGAGTGGAGCGCGATGTGCCCGTCTCCGAAGCCTGACCAGGAGACCGCTTCGTTTGCCCCTTTTACGGCGTCGTTGTTTAGGGTCGCCGGCTGGGATCAGATACATTGTATTGGGTGGAAGGCAAAACACACGATCCGCTTCGGGAGAGTCATATTCCTGGTTGTAACGATGGTGAGTTGACGTTGCTCTTATATTCAGTAGTTCCTCCCGACTGTATGTAATGAAACCTAAGATTACCTGGGGTACCAATGTAAGGAATAACACATAAAAAAACAAAATACTGCATAGTTTCCTAGGAACGCGAAGCGAGGCGGCCATCTCGGTCGGCGCCGGAAGCCGCTCCTCCTAGGTATAATTTTGTTGACCTAATTTAGATAATGCATGTCATATAAAGCTGCCTAGTGCTTTAAGCCTGCTCCTCAACCTTCTCTCGCTCTCTCTCCACCCGTAAAACTTCAGTCACATCTTGAGCCATAGGCTACACTTGTCTGTCCATCACACATGTAAACAACTAGCTTGCCTGCTCTATCCGCACTGATTGGTGACGTAATTTAATTAGCTAAATGTAAAATGTTGTTTTCACAGGTAAAACAATTGACAGAAAGGAACGATATAAGCCTGTAATTTGGAGGGGGGGGGGGGGGGGTTGAACTGGTTCAGATCTTTATTTTGATGTTTGGAACAGTGGAACAGAAAGAAAAAATAAATTAGGTTCCTACTTCTGTTCAGGACAAAAATGTAATTGCTTTGCTACATTTCTTTGGCAGTATTACTTAAGTGCCTTGTTGTAAACAGGATTTATGTTTTGGAATGTTTTTATTCTGTACAGGCTTCCTTCTTCTCACTCTGTCAATTAGGTTAGTATTGTGGAGTAACTACAATGTTGTTGATCCTTCCTCAGTTTTCTCCTATCACAGCCATTAAACTCTGTAACTGTTTTAAAGTCACCATTGGCCTCATGGCGAAATCCCTGAGCAGTTTCCTTCCTCTCCGGCAACTGAGTTAGGAAGGACATCTGTATCTTTGTAGTGACTGGGTGTATTGATACACCATTCAATGTGTAATTAATAACTTCTCCATGCTCAAAGAGATAGTCAATGTATTATTATTTTTTGCCCATCTACCAATAGGTGCCCTTCTTTGCGAGGCATAGGAATACCTCCCTGATCTTTGTGGTTGAATCTGTGTTTGAAATTCACTGCTCGACTGAGGGACCTTACAGATAATTGTATGTGTGGGGTACAGAGATGAGGTATTATGTGACTTGTTAAGCACATTTTTACTCCTGAACTTATTTTGGGTTTGCCATAACAAAGGGGTTAAATACTTACTGACTCAAGACATTTCAGCTTTTCATTTTAAATTCAGGCTGTTACACAAAAGGAGGAAAAAGTCAAGGGGTGTGAATACTTTCTAAAGACATTGTAGATGCCCTTTTTTCAATTATTGAATTGGAATTTCAGATTACTTCCTGAAATGACTGACTTCAAGTGAAATTGACCGCAACCCTTGCATACACACGCAGAAACGCACACAGAGTAAACACACACACACTCACTCACCTCTTGCCCTCTGGTGTGAGGAGGTGCTTCAACCATTCATAGGTCATGAAATAATCCCACTGGCTGGCACGTCTGAGAAACAAAGTCGGACTGTCAGAATCACTGGCACAAAGTCAGTTGTCTAATAACACAATCACTACTGAACAAACATATCTAGCTTTTAGATAAAGAGTTGGATATTAGAGACAGGGGTATATGATATATAGTCAATCAGTCAGTTAGTAGAGTTAGATATTAGAGATGGGTATAGGATATATATTCAGTCAGTCAGTAAAGTTAGATATTAGAGACAGGGGTATAGGATGTATAGTCAATCAGTCAATCAGTAGAGTTAGATATTAGAGACGGGTATAGGATATAAGGTGAATCAGTCTGTCAGCAAAGTTAGATATTAGAGACAGGGGTATAGTATATACTGTATATTCAGTCAGTTAGTCAGTAGAGTTAGATATCAGAGACAAGGGTATAGGATATATTGTATATTCAGTCAGTTAGTCAGTAGAGTTAGATATCAGAGACAAGGGTATAGGATATATATTCAATCTGTCAGGAAGTACCTCTCATGAGGGTGAGAGCAGTGCCTCTGTAGATTCCCCTCTCTTTGTACAGCTGCTTCACACAGTTCATGGGCCCAGCATACTTCAGCTCCCCTCTGGCAGCCTGGATCTATTGTGGTGGAGAAATCAGAATTAGCTAAGTAACATAGATAATAATGAAGATGTCTTATCTGCTGAATATGCTTATTTGATTGAACTGTTGAAACTCTTGTTATTAGAATGTCTCCTTTCGGACTCTGGTGTTGGCAGCTGCACTTCCTCCCTCAAATGGGCCTGAGTCACCTTGGGTCCAGAGAAGGGAGAAGTCGGGCTTGTCTATCACATGTCACTGTTGCTATGCAGAATATCAGCAAGGACATGGCAAAGGAGGTCAGAAGGAAACATTGTTTCCATATGTGAACTATGTGTATTTATTGCAAACCATGTGAAGGGATGGCGTGAGTAGTGGGGAACCAATCACTTGTCTCCACAGTGTCTATGCGTCAGTCATCTCCTCCTAAGGGGAGATTGTTCTCTCCCCTAGTTCAAGGTGGAAACTAAGTAACAACAAATGTCCTAAGTTCTTAGTACTGAACAAAACAACAAGTTCTTTGTATTTGGGGCCTAAGGTCTGGCACAGGATGTGTGGGGTTAGTGTTTGGAACGATTGTACGTCATCTCTGCGGTTGCACCTATCCTGACCTATCCTGAGATAGTATATAACCCAGAGGCTCATTCCACTCAGGGAGCACTCACTCCATTAATTTGTGTTTGATGTGACCTGCTCCCTTATTAATTAGTGAATGAAGATTTAGTTTCAGTGTAACTCTGACTTGTGTGATAAGTTTGTCTCTCCTCATTTGATAGTATTTAAAATATCCACCACATCACGTTACATAATCAACTGGGTTCAAACCCCGGGTCATCTGCATGCCACAAGACCGTGTCAGCCTGCTGAGCTAAAGCCTAGGTACTAACCCAGGAAGCAAGCACAAGTCTTCAGGACTCAGGGAAGGTTTTGAATCACGTGAGCGTGGTTCACTGAACCATCTCCGTTAACCTAAGCCTGTTATCCTCAACCCAGTTAACTTAAGCCTGTTATCCTAAACCCAGTTAACTTAAGCCTGTTAGCCTAAACCCAGTTAACTTAAGCCTGTTACCCAAAACCCAGTTAACTTAAGCCTGTTAGCCTAAATCCAGTTAACTTTAGCCTGTTACCCAAAACCCAGTTAACTTAAGCCTGTTAGCCTAAACCCAGTTAACTTAAACCTGTTAACTGAAACCCAGTTCTGTGTGGTCTTACTGTAGGTGTTTCTCACCTGTAGGAGACACTTGATGCGTTCTCCAGGGGCCATGATGGTTGTGGTGAACACACCTGACAGCATCCCGGCAGCAAACAGCTGTGGATACCTGAGAAGGACAGCAGATGGTTATGCACAACACAAACAAGCGCACACACATAAACATATGCATACACACACACACACACACACACACACACACACACACACACACACACACACACACACACACACACACACACACACACACACACACACACACACACACACACACACACACACACACACACACACACACACACACACACACACACACACACACACACACAACCATACGCACACACATGCCTGTGCACACAAACTCTTTCAACATAAAAATGGGTGAAGACACTACTATGGAACGATCACCTACAGTTGAAGTCGGAAGTTTACATACACTTAGGTTGGAGTCATTAAAACTCCTTTTTCAACCACTCCACAAATGTCTTGTTCACAAGTCACACAAGTCATTTTTCCAACAATTGTTTACAGACAGATTATTTCACTTATAATTCACTGTATCACAATTCCAGTGGGTCAGAAGATTACATACACTAAGTTGACTGTGCCTTTAAACAGCTTGGAAAATTCCAGAAAATTATGTTGTGGCTTTAGAAGCTTCTGATAGGCTAATTGACATAATTTGAGTCAATTGGAGGTGTACATGTGGATGTATTTCAAGGCCTACCTTCAAACTCAGTGCCTCTTTGATTGACATCATAGGAAAATCAAAAGAAATCAGCCAAGACCTCAGAAAAAAAATGTAGACCTCCACAGGTCTGGTTCATCCTTGGGAGCAATTTCCAAATGCCTGAAGGTCCCAAGTTCATATGTACAAATAATAGTATGCAAGTATAAACACCATGGGACCACGCAGCCGTCATACCGCTCAGGAAGGAGGCACGTTCTGTCTCCTAGAGATTAACGTATTTTGGTGCGAAAAGTGCAAATCAATCCCAAAACAAAAGCAAAGGACCTTGTGAAGATGCTGGAGGAAACAGGTACAAAGGTATCTATATCCACAGTAAAACGAGTCCTATATCGACATAACCTGAAATGCCGCTCAGCAAGGAATTAGCCACTGCTCCAAAACCGTCATAAAAAAGCCAGACTACGGTTAGCAACTGCACATGGGGACAAATATCGTACTTTTTGGAGAAATGTCCTCTGTTCTGATGAAACAAAAATAGAACTGTTTGGCCATAATGACCATCGTTATATTTGGCAGAAAAAGGGGGGGGCTTGCAAGCTGGAGAACACTATCCCAACCGTGAAGCACGGGGATGGCAGCATCATGTTGTGGGGGTGCTTTGCTGCAGGCGGGACTGGTGCACTTCACAAAATAGATGGCATCATGAGGTAGGAAAATGATGTGGATATATTGAAGCAACATCTCAAGACATCAGTCAGGAAGTTAAAGCTTGGTCGCAAATGGGTCTTCCAAATGGACAATGACCCTAAGCATACTTCCAAAGTTGTGGCAAAATGGCTTAAGGACAACAAAGTCAAGGTATTGGAGTGGCCATCACAAAGCCCTGACCTCAATCCTATAGAACATTTGTGGGCAGAACTGAAAAAGCGTGTGCGAGCAAGAAGGCCTACAAACCTGACTCAATTACACCAGCTCTGTCAGGAGGAATGGGCCAAAATTCACCCTACTTATCGTGCGAAGCTTGTGGAAGGCTACCCGAAATGTTTAACCCAAGTTAAACAATTTAAAGGCAATGCTACCAAATACTAATTGAGTATATGTAAACTTCTGACCCACTGGGAATGTGATGAAAGAAATAAAAGCTGAAATAAATAATTCTCTCTACTATTATTCTGACATTTCACATTCTTAAAATGAAGTGGTGATCCTAACTTACGTAAACCAGGGAATTTTTATTAGGACTAAATGTCAGGAATTGTGAAAACTGAGTTTAAATGTATTTGGCTAAGGTATATGTAAACTTCCGACTTCAACTGTACGTATGGACTGGGGTTTTCTGTTGTAGTTTCTTGCCCAGGCCAAAGCCAAAGAAGCAGACAGCGAACATGGGTGTGACTCCAATGATAGGGGCCGTCATGCCTTTATACAGGCCTTTGAACCCCTGTAATAGAGAAAATTAGAGAAAGAAGGAATGAATAAAAGAGACAGCAAAGAGAGTTGAACAAAACAAACACATTCAACACCAGAAAGCGATAGGCTACTACTACCCACCTCTTTGGCAAGGGTCTGCTTAAAACAATCAAAGGTGCCTCTTTACAGGGGGCTCTCACCAGGGCTGGGCACAGGCATGGTCTGAATACGCACCTAAGAGAGAGGAGGATATGAACACACTCATCATATAGGCCTACACACATGATATACTTCTGTATAGAGGAACATGTATTTCTTATTTCCTATATGTGGCTCAGGTGATATACAGTCGTGGCCACAAATATTAATTTTCATAAAGTCTGCTGCCTCAGTTTGTATGATGGCAATTTGCATATACTCCAGAATGTTATGAAGAGTGATCAGATGAATTGCAATGAATTGCAAAGTCCCTTTTTGCCATGCAAATGAACTGAATCCCCCAAAAACATTTCCACTGCATTTCAGCCCTGCCACAAAAGGACCAGCTGACATCATGTCAGTAATTCTCTCGTTAACACAGGTGTGAGTGTTGACGAGGACAAGGCTGGAGATCACTCTGTCATGCTGATTGAGTTCGAATAACAGACCGGAAGCTTCAAAAGGAGGGTGGTGCTTGGAATCATTGTTCTTCCTCTGTCAACCATGGTTACCTGCAAGGAAACACGTGTCGTCATCATTGCTTTGCACAAAAAGGGCTTCACAGGCAAGGATATTGCTGCCAGTAAGATCAGATCATCAAGAACTTCAAGGAGAGCGGTTCAATTGTTGTGAAGAAGGCTTCAGGGCGTCCAAGAAAGTCCAGCAATCGCCAGGGCGGTCTCCTAAAGTTGATTCAGCTGCGGGATCGGTGCACCACCAGTACAGAGCTTGCTCAGGAATGGCAGCAGGCAGGTGTGAGTGCATCTGCACGCACAGTGAGGCGAAGACTTTTGGAGGATGGTCTGGTGTCAAGAAGGGCAGCAAAGAAGCCACTTCTCTCCAGGAAAAACATCAGGGACAGACTGATATTCTGCAAAAGGTTCCTTGGATTGGACTGCTGAGGACTGGGGTAAAGTCATTTTCTCTGATGAATCCCCTTTGCGATTGTTTGGGGCATCCGGAAAAAAGCTTGTCCGGAGAAGACAAGGTGAGTGCTACCATCAGTCCTGTGTCATGCCAACAGTAAAGCATCATGAGACCATTCATGTGTGGGGTTGCTTCTCAGCCAAGGGAGTGGGCTCACTCACAATTTTGTCTAAGAACACAGCCATGAATAAAGAATGGTACCAAAACAAGAGCCACTTCTCCCAACCATCCAGGAACAGTTTGGTGACAACCAATGTCTTTTCCAGCATGATGGAGCACATTGCCATAAGGCAAAAGTGATAACTAAGTGGCTCGGGGAACAAAAGATCGATATTTTGGGTCCATGGCCAGGAAACTCCCCAGACCTTAATCCCATTGAGAACTTGTGGTCAATCCTCAAGAGGCGGGTGGACAAACAAAACCCCACAAATTCTGACAAACTCCAAGCATTGATTATGCAAGAATGGGCTGCCATCAGTCAGGATGTGGCCCAGGAGTTACTTGACAGCATGCCAGGTCGGATTGCAGAGTTCTTGAAAAAGAAGGGTAAACACTGCAAATATTGACTCTTTGCATCAACTTCATGTAATTGTCAATAAAAGCCTTTGACACCTATGAAATGCTTGTAATTATACTTTAGTATTCCATAGTAACATCTGACAAAGATACCTAAAGACACTGAAGCAGCAAACTTTGTGAAATTAATATTTGTGTAATTCTCAAAACTTTTGGCCATGAGTGTACATCTGCAATAACTGGCCACTGTCATAGGCTTAATGTAGTGCAGTATGACAGAAATTGCCATATACAGGTAACTGACAAAATAACCAACATAAAGTGTCTTAATAGAGCATTGGGTCACCAAGAGCCAGAACAGCTTCAATGTACCTTGGCATAGATTATACAAGTGTCTGGAACTATAATGGAGGGATGCGATGTCACGAATCCCGCCAAAGATGGTGCCTCTTCCTGTTCGGGCGGCGCTCGGCGGTCGTCGTCGCCGGCCTACTAGCTGCCACCGATCCCCTTTTCTGTTTCATTTAGTTGTGTCTGATTTGTTGCACCTGTTTCGTGTTTAGGTTTGGTTGTGGGCTATTTAAACCCAGTAGGCCCGCCGGCTTTTGTGCGGGCTTGTTTTTCTGTTTGTGGTGTTTGATTATTCTTGTGTTTTCTTTTCCTGATCAGTTTCATCCTGTTTGTTGGACTGGGACTTTACGCGCCCTTGTGTGTGTGGCGTGACCGTCTCTCTGGTTGTGTTGGAATATTAAAGATCCACATCTTTTGAACCCTGCTCTCTGCGCCTGACTCCTGCACTCACTACTTATTGAAGCCGTGACATGCGACACCTCTTCCACAAGAAATTCCATATTTTGGTATTTTGTAGATGGTAATGGTGGGAAACGCTGTCTCAGGCGCCGCTCCAGAATCTCTGATAAGTGATCAATTGGGTTGAGATCTGGTGGCTGAGACGGCTATGGAATATGGTTTAAATAGTTTTCATGCTCATCGAACCATTCAGTGACCACTGGTGCCCTGTGGATGGGGGCATTGTATTCCTATGGGGGCATAGCCATGGTAGCCAAAATAATGGCCTGCCCAGCATTTTATACAATACACCTGTGTGGTTGCACCTGTTTTCAATATACTTTGTACCCCTTACTTACTCACGTGTTTCCATTATTTTGGTAGTTACCTGTAGGTCAAACATCCCCCCTACCCCACCACCAGCAAACGATGAACTGAAAACTCAAAAGAGTCATGACGTTGTCCCCACAGTGACTGTAAGTACATACCCCAACCAGAAGTCATGGATTACAGGTAACATTAGCACTGAGCTAAAGGGTAGAGCTGCCGCTTTCAAGGAGCGGGACTCTAACCCGGAAGCTTATAAGAAATCCCGCTATGCCCTCCGACGAACCGTCAAACAGGCAAAGCGTCAATACAGGAGTAAGACTGAATCATACTACACCGGCTCCGACGCTCATCGGATGTGGCAGGGCTTGCTAACTAATACAGACTACAAAGGGAAGCACAGCCGAGAGCTGCCCAGTGACACGAGCCTACCAGACGAGCTAAATTAGTTATATGCTTACTTCGAGGCAAGTAACACTGAAACATGCATGAGAGCATCAGCTGTTCCGGACAACTGTATGATCATGCTCTCCGCAGCCGATGTGAGTAAGACCTTGAAACAGGTCAACATTCACAAGGCCGCAGGGCCAGATGGATTACCAGGACGTGTACTTCGAGCATGCGCTGACCAACTGGTAAGTGCCTTCACTGACAGTTTCAACCTCTCCCTGTCTGAGTCTGTAATACCAACATGTTTCAAGCAGACCACCATAGTCCCTGTGCCCAAGAACACTAAGGTAACCTGCCTAAATGACTACCAACCTGTAGCACTGACATCTGTAGCCATGAAGTGCTTTCAAAGGCTGGTCATGGTTCACATCAACACCATTATCCCAGAAACCCTAGACCCACTCCAATTTGTATACCGCCCCAACAGATCCACAGATGATGCAATCTCTATTGTACTCCACACTGCCCTTTCCCACATGGACAAAAGGAGCACCTATGTGAGAATGCTATTCATAGACTACAACTCAGCGTTCAACACCATAGTGCCCTCAAAGCTCACCACTAAGCTAAGGACCCTGGGACTAAACACCTCCCTCTGCAACTGGATCCTGGACTTCCTGACGGGCCAACCCCCAGGTGATAAGGGTAGGTAACAACACATCCACCACGCTGATCCTCAACACGGGGGCCCCTCAGGAATGCGTGCTCAGTCCCCTCCTGTACTCCCTGTTCACTCATGACTGCACGGCCAGGCACGACTCCAACACCATCATTAAGTTTGCCGATGACACAACAGTGGTAGGCCTGATCACCGACAACGACGAGACAGCCTATAGGGAGGGGGTCAGAGATCTGGCCGTGTGGTGCCAGGACAACAACCTCTTCCTCAACGTGATCAAGACAAAGGATATGATTGTGAAAATGGAGGATCGAGCATGCCCCCATTCTCATCGACGGGGCTGTAGTGGAGCAGGTTGAGAGCTTCAAGTTCCTTGGTGTCCACATCACCAACAAACTAACATGGTCCAAGCACACCAAGACTGTCGTGAAGAGGGCACAACAAAACCTATTCCCCCTCAGGAGACTGAAAATATTTGGCATGGGTCCTCAGATCCTCAAAAGGTTCTACAGCTGCACCCTCGAGAGCATCCTGACTGGTTGCATCACTGGCCTGGTATGGCAACTGCTCTGCCTCCAAACGCAAGGCACTACAGAGGGTAGTGCGTACAGCCCAGTACATCACTGGGGCAAAGCTTTCTGCCATCCAGGACCTCTACAGCAGGCGGTGTCAGAGGAAGGCCCTAAAAATTGTCAAAGACTCCAGCCACCCTAGTTGGAGACTGTTCTCTCTGCTGCCACATGGCAAGCGGTACCGGAGCTCCAAGTGTAGGTCCAAGAGGCTTCTTAACAGCTTCTACCCCCAAGCCATAAGACTCCTGAACATCTAATCAAATGGCTACCCAGACAATTTCCATTGCCCCCCCTTTTACACTGCTGCTAATCTCTGTTATTATCTATGCATAGTCACTTTAATAACTCTACCTACATGTACATAATACCTCAATTACCTCAGCTAACCGGTGCCCCTGCACATTGACTCTGTACCGGTACTGTATATAGCCTCGCTGTATATAGCCTCCCTGTATATAGCCTCGTTATTGTTATTTTACTGCTGCACTTTAATTATTTGTTACTTTTATTTCTTATTCTTTTTTTTTTTAATATTATTAAAAAATGTAACTGCATCATTGGTTAGGGCTTGTAAGTAAGCATTTCATACACTTGTTGTATTCGGCACTTGACAAATAAAATTGTATTTTATTTTACAAGCCTCTCGTTCACGTCCTTCACAATAGGGGGCTTATTCGAGCTGTCATTTGTGACTGAGACATGTAAAAGTGTGCTTTAAAAAATGTAGCTTACATTTGTTGATTGCTAGGCATACATATAAGATTATGTCTTGATACATTTGAAACAAGGTCTAGTTGTGGCAGCAACCAGACTAGACTGTAAGCGACCCTCTGCGGAATGTATTGCTTGACTGCCTGAGAGTGTTATGCACAATATCGTTTGCAAATTGCTTCCACCCCAAACGGTTTGATCTTGAGTTCGAGTTTGTTGAACAGAGCTTTGTCCATCATGACATTAAATAATCAATTCATTGCATCCATTCTTGTATTTTTGTTCTCTATGCTGCCTGCAGTATGATATATTTTCCCTCACGCACATGATAGACAGTTGCTGGTTGGAGCATGTCTTTGGAGTCGCTGAGCCGGAGAAGCGTGTATTAAAACCCCCTAGAGTCTATTGACGCAATGGTGCGTGAATATAAGTAATGTAACAAAAAAATACCCATCAAAATCCGGTCAGTTTAACCCAGAGATATCTGCATGGGCTGCGTCTCAATCTACTGCATCCGCCTATGGCAGCCTTCCATATCTGCGGTGGAAGGTGGCCGAGCTACAGCGTGTTAGTCAGACCATGAGACATCCCGAAAATCGGTATTCTCCAGATAATGACTGTAGCTTCCTAACGGGTTGGCCTACATATTTATGAGACTCTCATGAACATGATGGTGGTCTCCGTTTTGCTGTATGACCCCCATAAGCCCCACTGGACTCGGGTACGGTCTTCTTGAACTACACATTTACATTACATTTACATTTAAGTCATTTAGCAGACGCTCTTATCCAGAGCGACTTACAAATTGGTGCATTCACCTTATGATATCCAGTGGAACAACCACTTTACAATAGTGCATCTAACTCTTTTAAGGGGGGGGGGGGGGTTAGAAGGATTACTTTATCCTATCCTAGGTATTCCTTAAAGAGGTGGGGTTTCAGGTGTCTCCGGAAGGTGGTGATTGACTCCGCTGACCTGGCGTCGTGAGGGAGTTAGTTCCACCATTGGGGTGCCAGAGCAGCGAACAGTTTTGACTGGGCTGAGCGGGAACTGTACTTCCTCAGAGGTAGGGAGGCGAGCAGGCCAGAGGTGGATGAACGCAGTGCCCTTGTTTGGGTGTGGGGCCTGATCAGAGCCTGAAGGTACGGAGGTGCCGTTCCCCTCACAGCTCCGTAGGCAAGCACCATGGTCTACACTGTTGGTTAAGGGCTTGTAGGTAAGCATTTCACGGTAAGGTCTACACTTGTTGTATTCGGCGCATGTGACAAATAAAGTTTGATTTGATATGCCAACTTCTGTTTGACGGGTCTGACCCGTTTTGGCTACAAACTAATGTGACTCCACTGTGGAAAGGGGAGATTCTCACGAACATCATGGTGTTCTCTGTTTTGCTCTACAAATCCCTCTACAAAGTGTCACGGGACTCGTCTAAAGGTAACCTATACATGTTTAAAAAATGAATGGAACTATGGAGGTAGTTTTATGCCTACCCCAAAAAAGGGTTAAATGTGTAAAAAATGTATACAAATAACAATAAAAAAATGATTATATACACTACTGTTCAAACTTTTGGGGTTTCATTCTTTGTACATTAAAATAACAACAAATATATCAGAAATACAGTGTAGACATTGTTAATGTTGTAAATGACTATTGTAGCTGGAAACGGTTGATTTTTAATGGAATATCTACATAGTCGTACAGAGGCCCATTATCAGCAACCATCACTCCTGTGTTCCAATGGCACGTTGTGTTAGCTAATCCAAGTTTATAATTTTAAAAGGCTAATTGATCATTAGAAAACCCTTTTGCAATTATGTTAGCACACCTGAAAACTGTTGTTCTGATTAAATAAGCTATAAAACTGGCCTTCTTTAGACTAGTTGAATATCTGGAGCATCAGCATTTGTGGGTTCGATTACAGGCTTAAAATGGCCAGAAACAAAGACCTTTCTTTTGAAACTCGTCAGTCTATTCTTGTTCTGAAACATTAAGGCTATTCCATGAGAAATTGCCAAGAAACTGAAGATCTCGTACAATGCTGTGTACTACTCCCTTCACAGAACGGAGCAAACTGTCTCTAACCAGAATAGAAAGAGGTGTGGGAGGCCCCGGTGCACAACTGAGCAAGAGGACAAGTACATTAGAGTGTCTAGTTTGAGAAACAGACGCCTCACAAGTCCTCAACTGGCAGCTTTATTAAATAGTACCAGCAAAACACCAGTCTCAATGTTAACAGTGAAGAGGCGACTCCGGGATGCTGGCCTTCTAGGCAGCATTTTCTTCTAGGCAAAGAAAAAGCCATATCTCAGATTGGCCAATAAAAAGAAAAGATTAAGATGGGCAAAAGAACAGAGACTGGACAGAGTTCCTCTGCCATCCAAGATGGCAGCATGTCAAGTCGTTTGTCTGTGACTAGTAGATTTTAACTTACTAATAACCTATTCAATAATGGTTGAGTAAATCGACAATTTCCTTGTTGTGTAGTGCAAACTATTTTGATAAAGATCGCGGGTCCCCCTCAACTCAGATTTTAAAAAATCGCGATATTTGCACTTCTTTACTTGAAGTTTACCAACGTAACCTTATCTCTGACTGGCCTGAGTTCTTTCTTCAGCTTGTTCTCCGCGGATTGTCTCGTCCAAACTGCTCCTCTTCGCTCTCCGCCTGGCTATCAGAGGCAGCTCAACAATCCCCAACCCGTTTTCTCAATCAACCCAATCTACTCACACGCTCACATACAGATTCATGCATACACACTGTCCCTCTCTCCCCTTACCTTACCATGGCCTCTATTTCTTACATCCCTCAGAGAAAGGACAATTTTCGGGGTATTGCTTTGTGCACTGACTTTACTGAACTCTTGAAAAAACGAACATTGTCACTGGGTGAGCACATCTGACAATGTGCTCTCCCGTCTATTAGACATTTTGTCTGCGGCACCTAGCTCTTTTTCACTCCGTCCACTCGTCCAGGTGACGATCCATTTGTGGCATGGCGTGAACAGTAGGAACTTGTGTCACAACCAAAGTCTAATGGTTTTAAATGACTGTTTTGTATTGTCTGGAAACTCACTTGTAGAATTCTCTTTAAAAAGAGAAGCCGTGCAAGGTTATTAAACAGGTGTCTGTAATATGCATATGTGTAAACATACTGAATTGTAATTGGATGCATTTTACCACCATATCATACTGTGCTATGATTGGTTAAGACCACCCAAATGGTTAGGTCATGGTCAGTTTGATCCTGGTTGGCGATACGTGAACATGCCAGTTATAGCTAGCTAATAAAGAGCTACGTTAAGAAATATCCTGTAGTACTGCATATTATTATTTTGTACAAAGTGTGCAAAATAAGACAGTGCCTAGTTATTCTTCTTTTGTTGATATCAGGTAATGTGCAACCTAACCCTGGCCCTGATATGCATTGTCTCAAAACCCCCTCTGATTTTAAATCTAGATCTGGTTTTGGTATGTTTCACTAAAATGTATGCAGCCTGTTGTCAAAAACTGATGTGGTTAGGATTTGGGCTAAATCAACTGATGCTGGTGTAATTGTGTTTTCTGAAACCTGGCTCAGCAGGTCTGTTCTTGATAAGGATATTTGAATAAATGGTTACAATGTGTATTGTACTGATCGAGTTAAGAAAGGTGGGGGTGTGGCTATATATGTAAAGACTACATTCCTTGTAACTGTGGCAAAGTCTGTAACTATTTGTAAACAGTTGGAATTTCTTGCTTTGAATATTGAGGTTTCAAAGGGCCTCTCTATAACTGTGATTGGCTGTTAGAGACCCCCCTCTGCTCTCTGTGATGCATTTTCTTCTCTGATGCACCTTATGTCTAAACTTCTTTACAGTGAAATTATCTTGATTGGTGATCGCAACTGGTGTTGGTTAAAGCCGGTGTCTGATGATTTAAAAATGTTTTGTAATTCTATGAATCTTACCTTGTTGATTAACTCACCCACTCGCCCAAATCTCAAATGTCCAGATAAATCTACCCCGATTGATTTGATATTGACAAATGTTCCACATATGTTCTGCGGTTGGTGTTTTTTGTAATGATTTAAGTGACCATTGTGCTGTTGTTGCTGTTAGAAATACTAAGGTTCGTAAGACAAACCCACGCTTTATTCGTAAGAGAAATGTGAAGAGTTTTAATGAGCAGGCTTTCTTTCATGATTTGTTTTATTTTGACTGGAGCAAGATTGAGCTTATTCCTGATGTGGAAACTGCCTGGAAATTCTTTCATTATGTTTTTTCCCAAAAAGTAAATAAACATGCCCCATTACGCAGGCTCAGAGTTAAATGGCGGGATAATCCATGGTTTTCTTCTGAGCTTTCTTGTATTATTCACAAACATAATCTAGCCTGGGCTAAAACAAGGAAATCATGTTCTGATGCTGATTAGCTTCTTTTTAGGTAGTTACGAAACAAGTGCTATTTTCTTCTCAGGAAGGCCAAGTCTGAATTGTCTGTTACAACTGATAACCTGAATGACCCGAGAAAGTTTTGATAGGCTATTAAGTCTAAGTCTGGACACAGTAATGTTAATTAATTACCGTCATGTGTGTTGAAGGACTTTGTTGCTGTATATGACAAAACTGAAATGCTGAATTGTTTCAATGAGCACTTTGTATCATCTGGTTTAGCTTTTTGACAATTCTCAGTGCAGGAGGTACATAAAGCCCTGAAATCCTTAGATCAGAGAAAGCCTGCAGGTCCTGATCTTCTTGATCCCTGCTTTTTAAATCTGGCAGCTGACTTCATAGCTGAACCACTTACATATCTGTTCAATCTAACCCTGGAATGTAATGACATTCCAAAGATCTGGAAATCAGCATTTGTCCTACCACTTTTAAAATGGGGAGATCTGTAACGGCAGCCTTCCTTCTCTTCAAGAGAAGAGGAGGTGTAGCAGGGATCGGACCAACACGCAGCGTAGCCAGTGCTCAACATGTTTAATAAACGATAAACAGAGAACACTTACAAATACAAAATAACAAAAAGTGGCAAACCGATACAGTCCTAGCTGGTGCAGAGAAAACACAGAGACAGGAAACAACCACCCACAAACCCCAACACAAAACAAGCCACCTATATATGATTCCCAATCAGAGACAACACAAAACACCTGCCTCTGATTGAGAACCTTATTAGGCCAAACATAGAAACAGACAAACTAGACACACAACATAGAATGCCCACCCAGCTCACGTCCTGACCAACACTAAAACAAGCAAAACACACAAGAACTATGGTCAGAACGTGACAAGATCCAACTCTTTTAAATAATTATAGGCTAATCTCAAAGCTGTCACCCCTGGTGAAAATACTTGAAACCCTTGTGAGTGAACAGCTAAAAGAGTTTTTATATACTAACTCTATTTTATCAATGTACCAATCGGGCTTCAGGAAGAAGCATAGCACAATACCAGCAGCCATGAAGGTTTTAAATGATATCACTGAAGCCTTTGACAAAAAACAGCACTGTGTCTCACTTTTTATTGGTCTCTCTAAGGTTTTTGATACAGTTGATCATGCTATACTGAGGTGAGATTGTCGAGTGTAGGTCTTTCAGAGCATGCAGTTGCATGGTTTGCTAACTATCTGTCTGATTGAACTCAGTGCACTCAATTTGATGGGCTCATGTCTGTTAAATTGTCTGTCTGTAATGGAGTGCCCCAGGGCTCTGTACTCGGTCCCCTCTTATTCACTATTTATATAAATAATTTAGACAAAAATTTGCAAAATGCGCAACTTCACTTTTATGCTGATGATACTGTTATTTATTGTTGTGCCTCGTCTCTCACAAAAGCTTTACAAAACTTGCAAACTGCTTTTTATACTGTTCAACATACCTTGTGTCAATTGAAGCTTATCCTCAATACTGACAAAACTAAACTAATGGTGTTTTCTAAAGCAAGAAATAGATCTCTGAACCTTTCACCTATTACTACCTGTCAGGGCAATGAGATTGAGACTGTAACCTCTCATTTAAATTGCATATTCAACAACTTACAAAAAAACTTAAGCTTGAAGTTGGGATTTTATTTTAGTAATAAGGCCTGTTTTTTTAAGCCAAAAGGAGGCTAGTATCAGCTACATTTATGCCTTTACTAGACTATGGGGATATTTTATATATGAATGCTTCTGCTCAGTGTTTGAGATCAATTGACACCCTTTACCATGGCGCATTGAGATTTATTTTAAACTGCAAAACCCTTTCGCACCACTGCACTTTATATACAAGGGTTGGCCGGCCTTCTCTAGTCACTCGTAGGCTCAGTCACTGGTATACTTCTATTTACAAAGCCATTTTGGCTTCACTACCATTTTATTTGGACATTTTTATTGTTCATAAATGTGGTGGGTACTCTCTTCATTCGCAGGACTTTATCCTGCCAACTGTTCCAAATGTCCGAACTGAATTTAGTAAAAGGGCTTTTATGTACTCTGCGCCATTGGCTTGGAACACCTTACAAAATACTTTTAAACTGGAAGACCTTATCCCGATTGGTGTTTTTAAATCACTGATGAAGGATTTTGAGATTGATTCCCTGACCTGTCAATGTTTTTAATTTGCTGTTTTATGATTTTGTTATACTCTTGTGAATTCTATGGTTTTTACTAGATTACTTAGTTTTTCATGTTGTCTGTCTGTAATTGTGTACTGACTTGGTGCTGCCTATCTTGACCAGGACGCTCTTGAAAAAGAGATTTCAAATCTTAATGAGCCCTTCCTGGTTAAATAAAGGTTAAATAAAAATAAATAAATAATAATGTACAACATTAACAATGTCTACACTGATCAATTTGTGTTATTTTAATGGACAGCATGCCAATTGCATGCTCCCTGAAAACTTGAGACATCTGTGGCATTGTGTTGTGTGACAAAACTGCAAATTTTAGAGTGCCCCTTTACTGTCCCCAGCACAAGGTGCAGCTGTGTAATGATCATGCTGCATAATCAGATTGTTGACATTCCACACCTATCAGGTGTATGGATTATCTTGGCAAAGGAGAAATGCCACCAATAGGGATCTAAAAAAAATTATGCACAACATTTTAGAGAGATTTCTGGAATCTTTTATTCCAGGTCATGAAACATGGGACCAACACTTTACATATTGCATTTATATATTTTGTTCAGTATAGTATGATATAACAGACGGTTACTTAAGTCCAAAGCGAAGTGTTGGTCTTGGTGGATGGGTGGGCGTATAACGCAAGCTCTAGCAACCCAAAGGTTGTGAGTTCAAATCTTCTCATGGACAACTTTAGCTCATTAGCAACTTTTACAGTACTAACAACTATTGTATCTACTTTGTAACAACTTAGCATGTTAACTAACCCTTTGAACTAACTCCTAAACGTAACCCTAACCCCTAGCCTAGTTAGCCAGTCAGCTAATATCATGCATTTTGCAAATTCGTAACATATAGTACATTTTGTAAATTTGTAACTGGTAATTCTTAACATATCATACGAAATGGGTGATGGACATTCACAAATTAATACAAAACATACGAAATGCTCTGACACCAGGTTGGCCAGCAGGTCAAACTAACGACTAAAATGAAGGAGTCACTCGGAAAAAACGAATCATGACTCTCGAGTCAGTAAAACGTCGCTCAAAATAAACGATTCGTTCGCAAACTGCACAGTACTACAGCTCAGTGAAGCGCTCATTATGTAAACTGACAGTCCCTGTCATAAGTTCTATGAAATTTAAAGAACAAGGAAACTAACATCCAGTAACCAATTATACATCTCTAAAGATACATTTGTATTGATTACTTTGCTAGGAATGCAGTCTGCAGCAGAGACGAATGAAAGTTAGGTTCGCGAGGCAAGATATTAGCAGCTAGCTACTTTGTTATTAACTTAAGACAGCTAGATGAGCAATGAGTAACTTTGCGAGAAATAATTACTTTTATGGTATCAAGTGGATGTCTAGCGAAGACCAAGCAGACACCTCCAAAGCCCCCAGCGAAGAAGTTCTTCCCTGGGTTTATTGCCTGGTATTTAGACATGGTTTCTGTTCAAGAAAAGACAGCTAGCTAACAAGAAAATAAACACAAAATGTTGCGTCTTTACGACCAGCAGCTATTTGGGGGAAATAACGAGCTAGCTAACCGGTCCCTGTGTCACCACTATCGGTTCAAATGAGAGGTAGATATATTTTCTTGACATCCACCGTCGTGTTTTATCCAGTACGGACATTTTCAATCAATCAATCAAATGTATTTATAAAGCCCTTCTTACATCAGCTGATGTCACAAAGTGCTGTACAGAAACCCAGCCTAAAACCCCAAACAGCAAGCAATGCAGGTGTAGAAGCATTTCACCCATATATGTGCCCGGACCGAGTAAATGATTACACATTTGCTTTGGTCCCTCTTAAATTTAGAGTTCTACCATAAACTCTCCATATTATTTGTAAACATACACTACAGGAAGAATTTTAATGCAATTCTTGGACATACTTCTACAAATACTATTTCAAATTAAAATACTTGGGTTTTGCTAAGGATGCCCCTCCATAAAACAAATATTATTTAAATGCAAAACAAGTACAGCACACATATACACACACACAAAACTGGACCACTATTCATTGAGATGTTTGTTTATTAGTAGATTATAAACATTAAGAAAATACACTTTCTTACCATCGCCTCTCTCTGAACAACCATTTCAAATATATTTAATTGGGAAAATAGATCAATTGGTTTTATTACTATAACACAGTGGTGGCTTTAAGGGACAAAAGAGGTCCAAAGGACAATGATTAAACAACAGGAAACCATACACATACACCTTCTCACACTTACAAAAATATACACACACCGTACATAGACACTCACAGACACATGCATAGCTTTATGCATGAACACAGGATAATAAAAACACATATCACAGAGTACACTGGTATATCCCATGTTAAAATAAGTCAACACTAAGTATGTTAAAGGGTACAGTATATGTGTATCATGATGGCCACTAGAACATTTTGCCACAGAAACACTTCCACTATTAGCTCTAACAGCTGAGTAAAAATAACCTATGATACAAGGGAGAAAAAGCTTTGATAGAGTGGGAGACAGTGACTTAGAGAAGTCATTAAGAGAGTGAGACTTGCCATGTGAAAAAAAATGGATGTGTCCTGCAAAATGGGTGGAAACTAAAATGTCCTTTGTGTCTTGTACAGTGATTCTCAGATTCTCCTCAGTAAGGGGTTGAATTATACAGTAGGGGGCAGAGTGGAGTGCCATCTTAAGGACGGGACTGATAACTGAGATAGATTTCGTACCAACATGATCAAGGAAAAGCAATCAATCGCGTTTGGTGACAAGTCACTTAGTTAACCCCAGACTGCAGTTGAAGTAATACTGAACAATCGAAACATATCAATCCCTTATTACTTCGTACTAATAAATAACTACCAGTGGAAACACCATTCCCTTTCACAGAGCCATAACCATATAGGAAGTTAGTCAAGGCTTAGTATGTAGAAGCGACGTGTTACAGCTTGTTGTTACTTGGTACAGCCTTGTTATTACAGTGCTGTTACGTTCCATCTACAGCACAAGCAGCAGAGCAGAGTAGGAGCGGCCTTGTTGGGAAGAACTTAGAGCATGTCATAGGTTAGCCATGCCTAGAGAGGAGGTTACTATAGATAAAGTGTAGGGCAGAAAGCATGGTAACAAGTACTGCTCAGTCAGACAATCACAGCCATAGATATTAAGTGAGGTTCACCACGTAGCAGCATTGCCATTGCAATAAATAGTGAGTTTTAAAACTAACCTCAAAGTCTAGAATGTCTTGTTGAGAAAGGGCTTGTTTTCCAGACACAGATTAAGCATAGTCAATGGAGATTCTCCACTGAGCATGCTTTTTAGTTTAGAGAACTAGGCTTAATCTGTGTTCAGGAAACCGGCCCAGAATCTTTTGTTATCAGTGTATTGGCTCATTTGTCTTTTCATTTCATTGAACACACTGAGGCCATGCCATGTGATGAGGAATAAGAATGAGTGATAAAGAAGTGGTCTACAGCAGTGGTTCTCAATCTTGGTCCTGGGAACCAAAAGAGTGCATATTTTAGTTTTTGCCTTAGTACTACACACCTGATTCAAATCAAACCTTGATGATGAGTTGATCATTTGAATCAGCTGTGTAGTCTTAAGGCAAAATCTAAAATGTGCACCCCTTTGGGTCCCCGGACCAAGATTGAGAACCACTGATCTACAGAATACAGTACACTAATACCAGGGTTACAAGGCCCTACATAAAACACTGTAGGCTGGCCCCTCAGTACAAGGGATTACATCATAAGGGCTTTAGCCCTTATGATGGAGGGTTCAAGTCAAGTGTAACAGTATGTTATCTCAGAAACTAAGTAGCGGTCTACAGTCCTTTCTTAATCCTAGGAAGTTCCTCAGTACCATCCCTCAGTATAAAGGAGCAGACTACTGGATGAGTGCACATCACCACTGTCATATTCAGTCCTCCTAGCTCTCGCTGATCTGAGGGAATTCCTTGTACATCTCCTGCACTATTAGCTTATCCATCTGTTTAGCTGTGGCCCCGCCCTCGTCCGCTCCTGAGTTGTCCTCCTCTCTCAGAATCCTTTGCAGTGCGCCCTGCAGGTCGGAGAGGCGGTGCCGGTGCTCCAGGTAGTCTGTGGAGCGTATGATGGAGTGCATGAGGGAGAGGTACTCCATCCTCAACTGGGGGGGAAGAAGAGAGAGAGCGAGAATGTGAACCCATTAGCAAGCACAGTCATTATACAGTTCACATTCCTTTTGAGGATGCATTTATCTAGCTAAACATAAGACTCAGCCATGCTTAGGTCCCAGGCTGGCTGGCCAATGGGAAGTGTGGTGTGTGAGCGTGCATATCAGTCTCACCTTGTCCCCAGGTGAGAGGTCAGAGATGCATCGAACAGCGATGTCTATCATCACCATCATGTCCGTGCGGTAGAAGATGTCTGAAGAGTCTCGGCTGGCGAAGACATCCTGCAGGAACTTAAGTACTGAGTGTGGGGCAGGGGGAGCATGTTTAAAGACACACACAGGGTCATCTGGAGAGAGGAGAGAAATAACAAGTAAGAGAGGGTAGACAGAGAGAAAAGTGAAAAAATAAGCATAGAAAGAAGAAACCGAAAAGAAACGGCAAAGGACTTGGAATGGATTCACACTGTATCGTATTGAATATCGTCGATGTAAACAAAGGTGTGTGTCTCACCTCCTCTGTTTAGTAGAAGCACTATTTTCTCAGAGAAGATCTTCACGTTCTTCTTGACTACAGTCTGCATTATCACGTTGCTGCTGGGCACTGAGAGCAAGAAAGAACATACACACCTTGAAACAACAACATTAGCACAAATATCACACCTCACAGGTAAAACAAAGAGAAAGAACGCTTGGGTCCCCTTTGCCATAATACATAAAGAGAAAGAACGCTTGTGTCCCCTTTGCCATAATACATAAAAGCAGTCAATAGGGAAAATTCCCCTTCACCACTTTTTAACCTCATATTGATTAAATATAGGACACAGAAAATCACTGTTTTCACATTGAACTGGTATGGAGCTACAGACTATGAATATGAAGTTAAAGAGTGGTGAAGTACCCCTTTAAGAGTGGTGAAGACAACTGTTAAAATAAAAGGTGTATGTTCTGTCTAAAGCCTGTGTCCTCTCACCTATGAGGTGCAGGTTAAAGGCCAGGATGAGATTGACACAGAGGTCAGGGAGCTGCTCTGTGGGGTCAGAGAGAAGACCGTCCTCAACCACATCTAGCAGGAACTGAACAAAACTAGCGTTTAAGTGCTCTATGGAGGGAGAGATAGACAGACAGATACATTTTCAGCTTTGAGTTTGAACATATTGATCGATAATGTGATGGCAGTTTGTAAGTATTCTAAAGCAACATAGTGGTCCTATGTAATATTGTTCATACCATAGTGGTGATAGGGCACCTGCTCCCCCATAGAGAAGATCATAGTCAGGACCAAGGCTGTGTAACACATCTTCTGATGTTCTGGGGAGAGATAAAACACAGACATACAAACATTCATGAAAGAGAGAGGGGCACAGAGATGCTAAATAAAAGAGACTGAAACAGAAAGATATGAGGAAGGAGACAGAGGTCACAAAGAGAGAGAAAAGAGAGAGAGAGATGCTCAAGAGAAGATGGGCTATGTGCGCACTGCCCACAAAATGAGGTGGAAACTGAGCTACACTTCCTAACCTCCTGCCAAATGTATGACCATATTAGAGACATATATTTCCCTCAGATTACACAGACCCCCAAAGAATTCAAAAACCAAATCGAATTTTGATAAACTTCCATATGTATTGGGTGAAATACCACCGTGTGAAATCACAGCAGCAAGATGTGTGACCTGTTGCCACTAGAAAAGGGCAACCAGTGAAGAACAAACACCATTGTAAATACAACCTATATTTATGTTTATTTATTTTCCCTTTTGTACTTTAATTATTTGCACATCATTACAACACTGTATATAGACATAATATGACATTTGAAATGTCTTTATTCTTTTGGAAGTTGTGCGTGTAATGTTTACTGTTCATTTTTTATTGTTTATTTCACTTTTGCTTATTATCTATTTCACTTGCTTTGGCAATGTAAACATGTTTCCCATGCCAATGAAGGCCCTTAATTGAAATTGAATTGAGAGAGAAAGAGAGAGGGAAAAGGAAGTGATAGAGGAGGCCTTCTCACCCTGTGTGTCTGTCTGCAGGTCTCTGGCCAGCTCCATGGGCAGGATGGAGTTGAGGAGGGTGGAGATAAGGGCAGAGTCCAGGCTACACATCGCCCCAAACACCTTGAGCAACAGCAGGCGTAGAGACACTCGGTGTTCCTGCACAGTGACACATGAAGTAACACTGTTACTATGCAACTATGAATTTACAACATGCCGGTGAAACATCACTCATCTATGATAATTAAGTTGATTCATACCACAAACAACACGTTTAAAAATAATGCAATGATAAAATATTGTTTACATTGTGGCTCTCTTGGGTGGGAAACAGGATGACAGGGTAACACAGGGTCTGGTAGTGAGTGACATGTAGAATATCTTACCATCTGGTAATAGGTCACTAGTGACAGCACTGGCTCTGAGTGGTTGACCCTGCACATCCTCTTACACACATCTGGATCTGCATCTGTCTGGGGACACAAACACCATCTTCCTTAGATTCAACAGTTACCAAAGGTCTCAGTGGTAATACTATCATATCATCTATGAGGAATCCCTTTGTCCAGGGTCGTATTCATTAGTGCACACCGTAGCGAAACATTTTGCAACGGAAAACGAAGACAAGCGTTTCTTATTGGACACATTCAGGCAGTCCCTCCCCATTTCAGTCCGTTGTCTTCCGTTTGGCGTCTACTGAATACAACCCAGGTGTCAGTCCTGAGTCAACTTTCCCTGAGTGCACATATCTCACCAGTATCTTCAGCAGCTCCTCCAGGTAACATGCAATGAGAGAGTGGTCTTCGTGAAGAGCCCAGCTGCGCTGCTGAGAGTCATCAAAGTGACGGGCAAGGTCGCCTAAGATGACCTCCAAGCGCTGTTCATCGTGACACACTTGTCCCTGTGGCAACGCCGAACTCTGATCCTACAGGGAGAAGTCTAGGTTATTTTGGGGTATGTTATGTGCACATGGAATCGGTTCGACCTGACAAAGATCCACATCGGATCGAAACATTGTCACTGTTATAATTGGTATAAAGAGCATTTTAATTTGCAGACTTTCCTGTTATGTACAAGTATAATGTACACGTATAACAGCTTAACTTTCTAAAGGTTGGGGTTATAACATGAAATATTGTGTATTGGAGCAAGTAAGTTGACATTCTGCAACTAGACGATTATGTAACTGACCTTGCTCTCTACCAATGAGAGGAGGACTTTCTCTAAGTCAGATGAGGCTTGAGGTATGGTAGTTTGCAGGTGACCCACGACCACACCCACCGCTACCCGAGACAGATCGTAACTCAGGCCCGTGTTCCTCCTCACCAGCTCGATAAGCTCCGCCCCTGTTGTCCCGGGGACAGGCTCTGAGTGAGTGGGGCTGCCGGGGGGGCTTTCAGCGACAGAGGGCGGGGCAAGAGGCCAGTCGGTTTCTGATTGGTCCTCAGTGCTGGGCTGTGGTGGGGGAGTGGGCTGAGGTTGAGGTTGGGGTGCGGGGCCCTTCTTTGAGGGAGCTGGCTGGGGAGAGGGGTCAGAGGGAGGTAGGTCGTCTGGAGGAGGGGGCGGGGGCTTCACACGGCTTGGCACTGGGGGCGGGGTGCTGGCAACGCTTGGAAGGCTGACATCAGAGGACACCACAGAGTGGGAGGAACCAGAGTCCAGGGAGGCAGAGCTGACAGAGGGGGACAGGCCAGTCCCTGCAGCAGTGGCGGGGCCAGTAGGAGGAGGAATGGATGACTCTGCTGAGACAGAGAGAATGAGGAAGAATAAGGAGGAGCGAGAGAGAATAGAGTAGAAGTTGCAGTAGATGGCATGAGTAGTGTGTGTGTGTCTGAGTGGAAAGAAGATGTGTGTGGAGAGAAGATGAGTAGCTGTGTCTCCATGGTGACGATGAGACAGTCACCTGGGTGTCGGCTGGCTCTTAGTTTCTCAGGAGGAGGCGGAGTTATGGGTGCTGCACGACGGGGCTGAGGAGGCACCTGCAAGACATAACAGTAAATCAGAGTAAATATCAGGAAATCAGTTATATGTCTCAGCCTCCTCAAAAAAAAATTTGACTATCATGAAATGGACTATCATGTATTCTTCTTTTGGTGTGAATGAATGCAATCCAAGACCTGGTAAATCCCCTGTACATTGTCAGTACTCTCTGACATTGTGCGGCTGATCCCATTGAGTGGTTGAGGGTTGTGGCTGAGGGACAGTTCGCTGGTAGAGGAGGACAGGCCCTGCTTAGGACTGGATGGAGTTGGACTTCGCCTTGACAGGGTCTCCTTCCTGTGATGGATCAACTTCCTGTTCCAGACGCAAAGAGAGAGTAAATGGCTATGTCTGAAATGTAATGTATTCCTACTAAAGTAGTGTACTAGCCTATGTAATGAATAGGGGGTCATTTCAGATGCAGCCTATGAAAATAACTGATCAGAGAAAAGCGATGCAGGTTTATTTGTAGTTATTGTCACATACACCGGTTAGGTGCAGTGAAATATGTTGTTTTACAGGGTCAGCCATAGTATTACGGCACCCCTGGAGCAAATTAGGGTTACATGACTTGCTCAAGGGCACATCGGCACATTTTTCACCTTGTCGGCTCTGGTATTCGAACCAGCAACCTTTCGCTCTAACCTATAGGCTACTTGCCACCCTATGATGATGAGGAATCAGCACCAATCAGGGAACTGTAGCGTGAGGATTCTACACATCAGTGTGTGTCTGTGTGTGTGTTAATGTTGCACTCACTGTAGCATGTCTCGCTGCTCCAGGTTGTATTTGCCCCCGTTCTTCATGGCCAAGTTATGGATCCCTTCGATGGCCCGGTCGATAGATTGTAAAACCTCATCCTGCTCTGGAGCCTGGGGCACAGAGAAAAGGAGGGCAGAGAGAGAGAAAGAGGAGAGAGGAGGGCAGAGAGAGAGAGAGAGAGAGTTAAATATTCAACATCAGCATTAATTATTACGAAACAAGGAAACAAAAAAAAACATTTGTCTGGAGGGCAAAATGGGACTCCAGTCAGAAAAAACTAGGACAGCACAGTTATCTAACCAAAATCAAACCCTCTGAACAGTAACACGCCAACCAATGCAGTCCAGATACAGACAGACACCTAACCTAACCTGACCTCACCTACACGGCCCAGGCAGGGACACAGTCAGACAGAAAATCCTGCTGCACAGTCAGACATAGCCTGGAATCCACACTGACTGAACATCGCTCTGCTTGATCGTGGTTTCATTTCACAAGTCAGCAAAACACACTCATGCAGTTCACACTGAGAACTCATTGACTAAAATAAGAGTGCATTGGAGCATCCAGCTGTGTAGCTGTATAGAATATGGGATGCTGGCATTAATCTAAAAGGCCTGAGATTTCACAAACTATGCATAGCTCTTCTAACTGAACTCTCCCCATAGAAAGCATGAAACATTAGATTACAGTTTTTATTGGCGTTATGTGATTAAAAGCAATGTATCCTGTGTACGTACTGTATTTTCTCTAATCTCATCATCAGTCACGAGATTTTAAACGCGACACACAAATAACAGATGCGTCGCCACATTTTTCATGCATTTTGGCTTATGTCCCAACTACCCCTGCGGTACAGACCCAGCTGGCATTGCGAATTTGGCATGACTCTCTGAGCCGTTCTCATTAGACCATTTGGGTTTATTCTGGAAAAATCTTTCAGTTTGCATGTAAACGTCCACATATAATAGTGTCGTGTTGAATATGGAAAATACTCTTAATATGCAGCTAAAAGCCTATAGAAACAAATTAGCAAAAGACAGGCAATGCAGCAGAGCATGTCTCCAGTTCACGTAGGACTGTCACGTGAAAGAAAGTCACAAAAGTAGCTGAAGTCAGGTCTATTGGAATGCAACGCAGCAATTGAACCTCTCCCGATCGTTCAATTCTTAGACTGACTGGTCCACTCTCTTTTATCATGCTAACAAGCTTGCATGGAATACTTGTCAAAATCCACGTTCACCAATCAAGAAAGTTAAGAAACCATGGTTAAACATACCTGAATCCTTTCGATGTAAGAAGCGGGAACGTAGCCTGTCTCGCCCGAACTGCAGCGTGAGCCGAGCCACCAGTGTTTGTTGCTGCGTTCCAGGATCAGAAAGCTCTCGCCGGACCCGAAGTGGAGCGAGTTGGGCTCCGCAGATCGAAAGGCATACAGAGACCGATACATAGCTATTTCTTCTGCTTTAAATCCCTTGTAATTCCTCAAAAGCACATATATGACTGTTTCAGCAAATACACAATTAGCTAATTACATGTACTCAGTCGAAGATAATTTGAAATGTATATTTACGACATGGGCGAATGACTCTCCTGCTTTCTATTTACAATGTACTACAACTTGCGACTCTCGCTTGTACCACAGTAGGGGGCGCGCACGCACGCAGAACAACGCGGGCGGGCACGCCCCTTTGGTATTCAGGCAAATGAATCAATGACAGAGCTGACGGAGGATATAAATATACAATATAAATCCAATATATATAGACAACTGTTAATGCAAGCTTGCTTCACATGTGTATCAGATATAGGGCCATAATTATGTCCATCATTGGAAACTATTTCCAGATTAATGTAAATATATACTTTTTTTATGTGTTTATTATGTATTGGGGATTTGTGGTATATGGCCAATATACCACAGCTAAGAGCCAATGTATGCTTGATCCGAAAATGGTCGGATGGTGTGATGCCCCCAGAGGCATGCAGAGGCCAGAGGTCCTTACCTTGAGCTCCATACCACATTGCTGTGCACCATTAAATTGTGTAACAATGTTTAAAAAATAAATACATATATTTCACCTTTATTTAACCAGGTAGGCTAGTTGAGAACAAGTTCTCATTTGCAATTGCGACCTGGCCAAGATAAAGCATAGCAATTCGACACATACAACAACACAGAGTTACACATGGAATAAACAAAACATACAGTCAATAATACAGTAGAAAAAAAGAAAGAAAAAAAAGTCTATATACAGTGAGTGCAAATGAGGTAAGATAAGGGAGTTAAGGCAATAAATAGGCCAATATAGCAATTAAACACTGGAATGGTAGATGTGCAGAAGATTAATGTGCAAGTAGAGATACTGGGGTGCAAAGGAGCAAGATAAATAAATAAATACAGTATGGGGATGAGGTAGATAGATGGGCTGTTTACAGATGGGCTGTGTACATGTGCAGTGATCTGTGAGCTGCTCTGACAGCTGGTGCTTAAAGCTAGTGAGGGAGATATGAGTCTCCAGCTTCAGAGATTTTTGCAGTTCGTTCCAGTCATTGGCAGCAGAGAACTGGAAGGAAAGGCGACCAAAGGAGGAATTGGCTTTGGTGGTGACCAGTGAGATATACCTGCTGGAGCGCGTGCTACGAGTGGGTGCTGCTATGGTGACCAGTGAGCTGAGATAAGGCGGGGCTTTACCTAGCAGAGACTTGTAGATAACCTATAGCCAGTGGGTTTGACGACGAGTATGAAGCGAGGGCCAACCAACAAGAGCGTACAGGTCGCAGTGGTGGGTAGTGTATGGGGCTTTGGTGACAAAACGGATGGCACTGTGATAGACTGCATCCAATTTGTTGAGTAGAGTGTTGGAGGCTATTTTATAGATGACATCGCCGAAGTCGAGGATCGGTAGGATGGTCAGTTTTACAAGGGTATGTTTGGCAGCATGAGTGAAGGATGCTTTGTTTGCGAAATAGGAAGGTGAGGTGAGGACAGGAGGTCCTGTATAAACAGAAACTGACTGACTTCCTTGACAACTTCCTCCACAACAACTCTGTGCTCCTCTGGGAAACGCAAGAATTATGAATCCCCTGACTTCTGCAGAGGCCATATCACTGTAAATGCTGCATGGCTAATGCAGAAGCTGGGTTGACCATGTAGCGCCTTTTAGGGCTGTATGCAGGCACTCCGCGTTGTGTGGTGCTTAAAAACGTCCTTTAACCATTGTATATTAGCAATATACCACACCTCCTCCGGCCTAACTGCTTAATTTTACCACTTGCAAATGATCATCCCCCAAAATTCTGCCTTAACCACGTTTCCATCCACAGTGAAAGTTATACTGTTTAAAAAATTCAGGACAGCTTTGATAAAAACAGGAAGTTTCGGTACAATTGTATAAATGCCAAAAGATCATTTGTTCATTGGACATGGTGAGATATTTTTGTGTCGGTACAATGTATTATGCGAGAAATGGCGGTGGATACGCCTTTATGCGCAAATACTGATATAATAAGTGCACGCAATGAGCTTGATACTCCTTTCCAATATATCGAGGGTCTTCTTCTGGTGACATGATGATCGATGCTTTACTGCCGTTTGACAAATACAAATATTATTGTTTTTATCCATAATAAGGTCATCATATAGAGTAGAATATCCTACCCGCAATGTATCTGCGAGCTGTTGGTTTGAGCGCATGTCAAGACCAGAGTATGCGCATTTGCTTACTCAATAGTTTTTGTGACAAAACTATCCGTAGAGTTGAATATGCGATGGAAACACATTAAACTATAGATTGCATTACGTACATGTACGTTTAGCCGAAACATTTAATTTCGTGTGCACTACCACGCACTGTTTTTTCTCTGCAACAAGTCAGTTTGGTGGAAACAAACCGCTGGAGGGAAAATTCCCATATTTTCTTTATGCGGATTTGAGAACATTTACATGAAAATCTGTCGCCAATTGGATGGAAACCTATCTATTGATATAATTAATCACTGATTGCTACAGTGTATTTACACAAGACCATGTCCGTAATAAAATAACCGGAAGTACTCAAACGGAAGTATCACACTTTGTGCTACACAAAATGAGTTTCCACCGACATTAGGTAAGTAACTGTCAACAACATGCGAGATAATTTCTCCAGAGATTTTCACACCCCCTGCGTTCACAAGGTACAGCACTGACTATTCAGAAAATACACTAAGGTTTAGTGCTAATTAACGTTAGCTGCACAACTTGACATCTCTGCCCCCTGGAAGCAAGCTAGTTAGCAAAAATGCTGCTTTCAAACTGTGTCTTGCTACTTGAGACATTTCAGCCAGACAAGGCTATTGCCAATGCCAAATCTATTGTTATTACGTCTTGCTACATGTGAGATCCCAATTTAATATAATCTGTCCAAAATTCAAAGTCAACCCTAATATCAAAGTTTGCAACGTCTTTTTAGACATCTTTATTATTATGAGAACTTGTTTTCAACTGGTCTACCTGGTTAAATAAAGGTGAAATAAATAAAATATATTTTAACCTTTAATTTGACAGGGAGTCATGCTGAGACCAACTTTTTACAGTTGAGCCCTGTATACAGGTCTGATGTCCCTATCCCACATCAGCCTGTCATCCTAGCCAGAGTAGAATCCAACCCTATGCTTGCTTACAGCTGCACTGGGGACGGACTAGCCCAAGGTGTACTCTTAAACAGCCTACCATTATTCCTTAAGGTCAAAGGACCTTATATGTTATTTTCAGAAGTAGACTTGCTCTGGCAGCCAAAACAGCCAATTCTCCATCTAAATGTGAATCGATTCTGAATTGCGATACGGTTCTAGAAACATAAATCCCTTTACTTTTATATCACATCAAAATAATTTCACAAATGCAAAATATACACTTAGATGTTTACATTTTAATAATTTAGCAGACTTACAGTAGTGAGTGGATACATTTCCATACTTTTTCAGCACTGGTCCCCACGTTGTGGTCGACCTTTGCTCTAATCCCCACCAGAAGTCAACCTTTATGACTGTTCTATTTTTTTTCATCTCTCTTCAGCTTTAGTTTACCTGCTTCCTGTGATACTGTTGAGTGCTGTGTGAGAGAGAAATGAGTAGTGATGAGTTGAATATGAGATTTAACAGTATTATGTTGAATGTCCTTTTAGCTTTCCATATGTCGCCCCCTGCAGGTTGGCAGCTATAAAGACATCAGTGTCGAGGGCATGGCACTTTTTCACATGCTGGAACCTCGAATTGGTGCAACACAGTACTAGTCAAAAGTTTGGACACACCTACTCATTCCAGGGTTTTTCTCTACCACAGCATTCTGCAGCGATATGCCATCACATCTGGTTTGCGCTTAGTGGGGCAATCATTTATTTTTCACCAGGACAATGACCCAAAACACACCTCCAGGTTGTGTAAGGGCTATTTGACCAAGAAGGAGAGTGATGGAGTGCTGCATCAGATGACCTGGCCTCCACAATCACATGACCTCAACCCAATTGAGATGGTTTGGGATGAGTTGGACCTCAGAGTGAAGGAAAAGCAGCCAACAAGTGCTCAGCATATGTGGGAACTCCTTCAACACTGTTGGGAAAGCATTCCAGGTGAAGCTGGTTGAGAGAATGCCAAGAGTATGCAAAGCTGTCATCAAGGCAAAGGGTGGCTACCTTGAAGAATCTCAAATATAAAATATATTTTGATTTGTTTAAAACCTTTTTTGGTTACTACATGATTCCATATGTGTTATTTCATAGTTTTGTTGTCTTCACTATTATTCTACAATGTAGAAAATAGTACAAATAAAGAAAAACCCTTGAATAAGTAGGTGTCCAAACTTTTGACTGGTACTGTAATTCAATTATACTTTAGTCAAGATGACACAAATTATGATAGACAATAAATGTGATACTCAAATTTATAAATACACAACCTCATGCAAGATGCAAAGACAGAAGTACAATTCCCTGGCATATACAGATAAAATAAACACAGTGAATTATAGGTCATTTGTTATAAATAGTTGAAAGGTCATACTTCAAATGTTTTTGTGAATTCCACTTCAGAGGTATGACTATAGTGTATGTCTGTATGCTCATGATTTGTCTCATGAATGATTTGTGTCCACAGAGGTTCTGATCCTGGATACGGGGGGGGTCGGTCAGAGTTGATTGATCCCAAACTCCTGGCCCTTCTCAAGAGCAAAGGCATCACTGTGGAGGTGCAGGACACAGTAGGGACACATGACCTCAACTGACATCTGTCTACAGTATTAGGGATGTGTGGTTGTGCAATATATTTCAGTACATGAGCATTTATAGACAGGTTTACCCAAGCCTGGTTTAGAATATCCTCTTGTTAAGAGATTTCTCTCACAGTAAGTTACTGTGTGCCACCACCGCTCTGGAAAGCTCTCCATCCATACACAGACATGGGCAGCCTCTGCCTATAGAATGTGTAGGGCAGCTATAATTTGCATTTTTCTTCTCTCTGACACTCATCCCTTCTCCTTCCTCAGCCAAACGCTTGTGCAACTTCCTGAGCAGTGAAAGGTGAGTGGTGGCGGCTGGTCTGATTCTTCCTCCAATCAGCACAGAGCTAGAGTAGCCTAGCAACAACAACATCATGAGGTATTTTTGGAAAAGAGGGATTTGATGGAAAAGAGGATGTTTGTTCACCACTCTAGGATGCATGATCTGGATCAATCTGTCCTTATTCAGGTGCTGAATTGCTGTATGTTTTTTTGCAATTGCACTCTCCTTGCTCGACGGTTGTATCATGGTTTTATGTAAACAGGGTGAGACATTTCTAGAAGTTTGTTTGTGTGTGTGTATGTGTGTACGGGAAGATAAAAATGAAAAAGAGAAGTGGAGTGTGTTGGCAATTATGTATTTCTGAGCATTGGAGGATATGATTTGGAGGGGGTGTTTTATAGTGTTTTTTATCTGTATCATTGTAAATACATATGGCATGTTACCATTGAAGCAATAAACAATATCTACAACAAATAGTTTTTTTGTATTTATTTAATTGCACGTGTTGAAGATAATGAGTAATGTTGACATGTTCATGTCATTGAGCACCGTTTGCTGATTATCATGAGCAATTTACTAAATGGAACAGAAAGACATTGATTCATATCAATAATTCAGTGAGTGAGAGCATATGGGATATACCCAAGGTGACTGTCCTTCATTTGGATTAGTAAACCTCTAATCTCATTGTCTATCTTCTACCCTTACCTCTCCGAACCACCCGTTTCTCTATCGGTCTCACAATACAACATAATGCAATATGTAACGCAATTCCATGGCTTTGTTCTTCTCAGAGATAATCTGCAGGATACGTGTATCAACTAATCATCATTCTAGTTTTGCTTCACCACACAAACACATGGCCATTCATTCAATCATTCAACCATTCATTCACACGCAATCACATACTCCTAATACACTAAACTCGGAAGAATATAAATCAAATCAAATTTTATTTGTCACAAACACATGTTAAGCAGATGTTATTGCGGGTGTTGCGAAATGCGTGCGTTTCTAGCTCCAACAGTGCAGTAATATCTAACAATTCACAACAATACACACAACCTAAAAGTAAAAGAATGGAATTAAGAAATATATACAAATTAAGAAGAGCAATGTTGGAGTGGATTAGACTAAAATGCAGTAGAATAAAATACAGTATATACATATGAGATGAGTAAAGCAAAAATATGTAAACATTAAAGTGAATAGTGTTCCATTATTAAGTGGCCAATGATTTCAAGTCTATGTATATGGGTCAGCAGCCTGTAAGGTGCAGGGTTAAATATCCGGGTGGAAGCCGCCTAGTGAATGCTATTTAACAGTCTGATGGCCTTGAGATAGAAGCTGTTTTTCAGTCTCTCGGTCCCAGCTTTGATGCACTTGTACTGACCTCGCCTTCTGGATGATAGCAGGGTGAACAGGCTGTGGCTTGGGTGGTTGTTGTCCTTGATGATATTTTTGGCCTTCCTGTGACATTGGGTGATGTAGGTGTCATTGAGAGCAGGTAGTTTGCCCCCGGTGATGCATTGGGCAGACCGCACCACCCTCTGGAGAGCCCTGCAGTTGCGGGCGGTGCAGTTGCCGTACCAGGCAGTGATACAGCCCAACAGGATGCTCTCAATTGCGCATCTGTAAAAGTTTGTGAGGGTTTTAGGTGCCAATCCAAATTTCTTCAGCCTCCTGATCTGGACCATTTCAGATCGTCAGTGATGTGTGCGCCGAGGAACTTGAAGCTTTCCACCTGCTCCACTGCGATCCTGTCGATGATCAGTCCACTATCAGCTCCATTGTTTTGCCAACATTGAGTGAGAGGTTATTTTCCTGGCACCACACTCCCAGGGCCCTCACCTCCTCTCTGCAGGCTGTCCTGTCATTGTTGATAATCAGGCCTACTACTGTTGTGTCATCTGCAAACTTGATGATTGAGTTGGAGGCGTGCGTGGCCGTGCAGTCATGAGTGAACATGGAATACAGGAGGGGGCTGAGCACGCACCCTTGTGGGGCCCCTGTGTTGAGGATCAGCGAAGTGGAAGTCCAGGACCCAGTTGCACAGGGCAGGGTTCAGACCCAGGGCCCCGAGCTTAATGATGAGCTTGGAGGGTACTATGGTGTTGAAGGCTGAGCTATAGTCAATGAACAACAATCTTACATAGGTATTCCTCTTGTCCAGATGGGATAGGGCAGTGTGCAGTGCGATGGCGATTGCATCATCTGTAGATATATTGGGGCGGTAAGCAAATTGAAGTGGGTTTAGGGTGACAGGTAAGGTAGAGGTGATATGATCCTTAACTAGCCTCTCAAAGCACTTCATGATGACAGAAGTGAGTGCTACTGGGCGATAGTTATTTAGTTCAGTTACCTTTGCTTTCTTGCGTACAGGAACAATGGTGGACATCTTAAAGCGAGTGGGGACAGCAGCCTGGTATAGGGAGAGATCGAATATGTCCGTAAACACTCCAGCCAGCTGGTCTGCGCATGCTCTGAGGACGCAGCTAGGGATGCCGTCTGGGCCGGCAGCCTTGCGAGGGTTAACACGCTTAAATGTCGGCCACGGTCAGCCACGGAGGAGAGCCCACAGTCCTTGGTAGCGGGCTGCATTGGTGGTACTGTGTTATCCTCAAAGCGGGCGAAGAACGTGTTTAGCTTGTCCGGAAGCAAGACGTCGTCCACAAAGTGGCTGGTTTTCCCTTTGTAGTCCGTGATTGTCTGTAGACCCTGCCACATTCGTCTTGTGTCTGAGCTGTTGAATTGCGACTCCACTTTGTCTCTATACTCTATAATGATGCACAGGCCACAGTCAAATTAAGTGGGGTGTTTATTAGACAGGGTATTAAATCAACAGGAAGTTATTTAGCGTACCACTCTCCAGTCTCGATACCATCAAAGAGAGTAGAAGAGTATCTACCACATGATAAATGGAACATTTATAATGACATACAGTAGCTGTCAAGCAGGGAATTCTGGGAGATACAAGAGGTCAATCTAAGGGCTGCTTAAAAAACACAAAAACATGACAGACAACCGCAATATAATATTATTGTAATATTTGCCATTTAGCAGACGCTTTGTCCAAGCGTGTGCATACATTTTTGTATAGGAGACCCAAGTGGGAATCGAACCAATGTTCAAAATGGGAGGAACGTCCTTTTGTCCTCATCACGTCACCATCATCACAGTCTCTGCACAAGTCACCAAAGATTAATTCTCATCCTGTGTTGCGGCGATGGAAATCCCTGATATCCTCACACTCAGTCTCAAAGTGTGTCGTGGCGTCATAGGAGCGAGACACAAAGATCTGAACAAGGGAGATGGGATCAAAATAAACAACACCGGAGTCTCCTCAATTTGTAATCCTGGTACAACTCAATGGCCTAGAATATTGAAACAATTTTGATATATTATAGTGAATTCGGTGGGTATCCTCGACCAGGGCTTGAACCCAGGTTCAGCGACTGTCAACCCCTTAGCAGTTACACCAAGAGATCCAAACCTCTCAAAAAGGTTGCTAGGTGTTGGCTTAAGGTCGATACACTACCCCCTTTCTTTCAGGATAGCGTGTCCCCATGCTTCTCTATTCCAAGTCCTTAACGTGTATCAATTAAGGGAGTATCCCCGACCAGGACCTGAAACCTGACTCGAACACCAAAAGATCTGAACCTCTTGGCGAGGTCACTAGGTGTGGGTTTAAGGACAATACAATATATTGAAGGTAGCCCCTTACCTGACTTTTCCTTCCATCAGCAATGGGGACCATCATGTTGCTGACAGAAACAAATCTGTAAACCAATCACATTAATTCTTTAGTGTATTCTTTTGTGTGTGAAATTGGTTGTGTGTCATTACAATACACTGTACATATGATTCTAAATGTAACAGTAGGTTGTGTGAAACTTTAAAAAAGATATATATACTTTTAAGGATATTTTCTGACTCTATTGAACAGATAGAGAGAGGATGACCGTGGAGAAAGCTATAGAGAGGTTGTGTCAAAGGGCAGTAGCCGGATTCAAACATATGCCAACACCGCAAACATTTGTGCCGGGGGCTATGGCTAAGACTGCAAGAACACCTTAGGCCACGGTTGTGTAGAACTTACCTCTGATGAATGGGCTCCAGCAGTTCCATCCCAGGCTGCACTTACTTCTCTGGGTTACTGGTCTCTACAGTGGTGCTCACCATGGCGATATACATCCCCGATGACGCCATGTTGTTAGCGTTGTACACCATACATACAGTGGGGCAAAAAAGTATTTAGTCAGCCACCAATTGTGCAAGTTCTCCCACTTAAAAAGATGAGAGAGGCCTGTAATTTTCATCATAGGTACACTTCAACTATGACAGACAAAATGAGAAAAAAAATCCAGAAAATCACATTGTAGGATTTCTAATGAATTTATTTGCAAATTATGGTGGAAAATAAGTATTTGGTCACCTACAAACAAGCAAGATTTCTGGCTCTCACAGACCTGTAACTTCTTCTTTAAGAGGCTCCTCTGTCCTCCACTCGTTACCTGTATTAATGGCACCTGTTTGAACTTGTTATCAGTATAAAAGACACCTGTCCACAACCTCAAACAGTCACACTCCAAACTCCACTATGGCCAAGACCAAAGAGCTGTCAAAGGACACCAGAAACAAAATTGTAGACCTGCACCAGGCTGGGAAGACTGAATCTGCAATAGGTAAGCAGCTTGGTTTGAAGAAATCAACTGTGGGAGCAATTATTAGGAAATGGAAGACATACAAGACCACTGATAATCTCCCTCGATCTGGGGCTCCACGCAAGATCTCACCCCGTGGGGTCAAAATGATCACAAGAACGGTGAGCAAAAATCCCAGAACCACACGGGGGGACCTAGTGAATGACCTGCAGAGAGCTGGGACTAAAGTAACAAAGCCTACCATCAGTAACACACTACGCCGCCAGGGACTCAAATCCTGCAGTGCCAGATGTGTCCCCCTGCTTAAGCCAGTAAATGTCCAGGCCCGTCTGAAGTTTGCTAGAGAGCATTTGGATGATCCAGAAGAAGATTGGGAGAATGTTATATGGTCAGATGAAACCAAAATATAACTTTTTGGTAAAAACTCAACTCGTCGTGTTTGGAGGACAAAGAATGCTGAGTTGCATCCAAAGAACACCATACCTACTGTGAAGCATGGGGGTGGAAACATCATGCTTTGGGGCTGTTTTTCTGCAAAGGGACCAGGACGACTGATCCGTGTAAAGGAAAGAATGAATGGGGCCATGTATCGTGAGATTTTGAGTGAAAACCTCCTTCCATCAGCAAGGGCATTGAAGATGAAACGTGGCTGGGTCTTTCAGCATGACAATGATCCCAAACACACCGCCCGGGCAACGAAGGAGTGGCTTCGTAAGAAGCATTTCAAGGTCCTGGAGTGGCCTAGCCAGTCTCCAGATCTCAACCCCATAGAAAATCTTTGGAGGGAGTTGAAAGTCCGTGTTGCCCAGCAACAGCCCCAAAACATCACTGCTCTAGAGGAGATCTGCATGGAGGAATGGGCCAAAATACCAGCAACAGTGTGTGAAAACCTTGTGAAGACTTACAGAAAACGTTTGACCTCTGTCATTGCCAACAAAGGGTATATAACAAAGTATTGAGATAAACTTTTGTTATTGACCAAATACTTATTTTCCACCATAATTTGCAAATAAATTCATAAAAATCCTACAATGTGATTTTCTGGATTTTTTTTTCTCATTTTGTCTGTCATAGTTGAGGTGTACCTATGATGAAAATTACAGGCCTCTCTCATCTTTTTAAGTGGGAGAACTTGCACAATTGGTGGTTGACTAAATATTTTTTTCCCCACTGTAGATGTCTGAAAAACAAATAGGGTCAAGTTATGATTAATCCCAAGTCTAACATATTGTATTCACATTTAACCGGTTTGGTATTTGGGGTATGCCTTTGTCTAACTTCTGGTGTATTTATTGTGCCATACCTAATTTCCTGTGGACTTTGCTTGAGGGATGATGATTTGGCAGGAGTTGTCATCATGGGTGTATTTGATTGGATGATTCAGTGAACAGATGACCTGTGTAACCTGGCCCACCTTCTTCACCCAGCACGTAGCTGGGGTGAGAGATCAAATCAAATATATTTATATAGCCCTTCTTACATCAGCTGATATCTCAAAGTGCTGTACAGAAACCCAGCCTAGATCAGCTGTTTACAGTGAAACGGCTTGATAAAGAGAGAAATATTAGGTTCTACTTCTACTAATTTACCCTACTGACATTCTGCCCACTTTTCTGTAATTCATGTACTACCATTTCTCATTCATTCATCCATTCATCCATTAATTCCCTCTTCAACACTCTCTTTCTCTCTTATCCACTCTCTACTTCACCAACCACTCACTGCTCCTTCAGATTTCACTGCTACACCTTTGTCCTTGTACATCACAATATCTTCCACCTTTCTGTTTAACATTTAGGTCCCTCCATGCACTTAACATGAGACACACAGGAATAGTGAGGGTTTTCTTTGGGGACATATACAACACCATCATAAAAACACTTGATGTTAATGTATTAATGCAGTCTTGAGCGCCTGCATGTGTGTGTGTATTACCTGGCAAAGCCCTTGGGTAGTTATCCTAGCCCACACAATGGAAAGAGGCAGGGACTGCAGTTTTAGCGAGCCATAAACTCAGAATACAGCTTGAGCCGTCTTATGGTCTGGATGCACGGCTGGTCCAAGTAGCTGTGAAGGCAGGGACACGACCATGGAGATTCGAAAAGTTTGCATCTTGGCTTCAATTTATATTCTGTTGAGTTGTGGCGTATACTTTAGAGAATATGTGTGTGTGTGCGTGCCTGTCTGTTTTTCTGTCTGTTTAACATTTGTACTGACTCGTCACTGCGGTACAGGGCCAAGACATGGCCAGGGAATTCCATGATGTCTGGTCCCAGGTTGAAACGGCGGAACAACTTTCTCATGCTGGTCCATGTCCTGGTGGGTACGCAGGTCACCCTCCTCAAAGTTCAGGATGAACAGGAGCAGCTTCCTGAACCTGTGCTTGTCAAACAACCCCATCAGATCTGTAACACAAACCATGTTACATCCACAGTAGAGGTCGACCGATTAATCGGAATGGCCGATTGATCGGGGCCGATTTCAAGTTTTCATAACAATCGGAAATCGTTATTTTTGGGCGCCGTTTTTTTATTTATTACACCTTTATTTAATCTTTATTTAACTAGGCAAGTCAGTTAAGAACACATTCTTATTTGCAATGACGGCCTAGGAACGTTCTGCCTCGTTCAGGGGCAGAAAGACAGATTTTTTACCTTGTCAGCTCGGGGGATCCAATCTTGCAACCTTACAGTTAACTAGTCCAATGCTCTAACACCTGATTACATTGCACTCCACGAGGAGCCTGCCTGTTAGCGAATGCAGTAAGCTAAGGTAAGTTGCTAGCTAGCATTAAACTTATCTTATAAAAAACAATCAATCAATGACTGTCATTGCTCCAATGTGTACTTAACCATAAACATCAGTGCCTTTCTTAAAATCAATACACAAGTATATATTTTTAAACCTGCATATTTAGCTAAAAGAAATCCAGGTTAGCAGGCAATATTAACCAGGTGAAATTGTGTCATTTCTCTTGCTTTCATTGCACGCAGAGTCAGGGTATATGCAGCAGTTTGGGCTGCAATTTTACTTAATTATGACATAACATTGAAGGTTGTGCAATGTAACAGGAATATTTAGACTCATGGATGCCACCCGTTAGATAAAATACGGAACGGAATAAACGTTTTGTTTTCGAGGTGATAGTTTCCAGATTAGTCAAAGGTATATGGTTTAGAGAGAAATAGTCGACGCGTTATAATTCCTGTAATAACTTGCGGCTGAACTTGACAGGGGTTCCTTCGTTATTTTACCGTTCATGTCTTCCATAGAGAATGTCTTGATCTACTTCAAATAAGGTCTGTGTTTCGTGCAGGCTTAAACCGCTTCGACGTTTTGATACCTGTGTAAATCTCACTAGGATAAGGTAACGTTTGTCAACATATTTTCATAAATCCACTCTACAATTTTTTTTTATCTTCGCTTATATTTAGCCAATATTGATCAGAGTTACCTTGTCCTATGGATATCTACACAGTTATAAAATTGGCACGGTGGTGTAAGCTTACACGAAACACAGACCTTATTTTAAGTGAATCTAAAAATATCCTATGGAATAAATGAAGGAACCGCTTTTCAGATTTTGCTAGAAGGTGTCATGGGAATTATGACTCGCACTTTGGTCGTCAATTCTTACCATGCCCATTATTAAAATAGGATTTCCTGCATATAGAAATTAAAGTTTTTGTTTTCAACATTCATTACAGGTAACTTAAACTCTATTTTTATTCAAACAGTTGAGAGTATTTGTCTCCTAAGCAGACTCTTCAGTATCATTGTCACTTCAGAGCTGTGTGTGTGTATTTATGTATTATATTAAGTTAAAATAAAAGTGTTCATTGTTCATTCAGTATTGTTGCAATTGTCATTATTACAAAAATGTATGTGTGTGTATGATATATTTATATAAAACATTTTTTTTAAATATAAATCGGTATCGGCTTTTTTTTGTCCTCCAATAATCGGTATCGGTATCGGCATTGAAAAAATCATAATCGTTCGACCTCTAATCCACAGCATGAGACTTTGAATGACAGTATGTATTTAAAATCAAGATAATCAATTTGAGTTTACTTTGACTGCTATGTGGGAATCCATTGATGAATCTGAAACAAAGAATTTGTAAGTTACAAATATTGGTTATTTTGATGGATATGTGTTACCTGAAGCTAAGGCCTTTGCCTCGGTTGAAGGGACTTTGTGGACTTTACTAGCCCTGTACACATAGCTTCCCTCCAACACCTTAAAGTCCCGATGCCGAGTTACCTCGGTGTACACCAGCATTTTAACCAGCTGACCTGAACAAACACACAAGCACAGGATAACACTACAAGAATAACCCTGACTCACAGTTAAGTTCGTTCTGAGGTGTCTGTCCTATATCTGAGAGTTATAAGAAAGATCAGGAAACCTTTTTTTGTTGTGTTTTTGGTATTTAACCCCTTATTTTAGGCACTAAACTATCTCCATACTTCCATTCATTTTTTAAATTGGTACCCGGCTACCTTCAGATTAGTTTTGTGATTCTTGTGCTCGTAGAGCAAAACAACTGACATGTACATTACAGACTCACCTTTCCATAGAGGGACCATATTAGTGTGTAGCCCAAACTGTTCAGATGCTACAGACAGAAGTTGGCAGATCGGCTGTATTGTCCCGTGATCCTTGTGGGGGTCGTAGAGCAAAACGTGAGTCTCCATCTTTCCATAATAGTTTGTAGGCTGTTCGTATGCTACAGACGTTTTCATGAGAATACCGATTTTTGGGGATGTCTCATGGTCTGACAAACACCACTCTAGCTGTGCCACCTTTCACTGCAGATACGGAAGGGCGACATAGGCGGATGCAGTGGATTGAGACGTAGACCATGCAAAAAAATAAATCTCTATTTTAAATTGATGTATTTCGATGGGGATTTTGTATTGTGATAATTAGAAGCGAAACACTAAGTCAGTGAATTTAGTGGAAACCTGCTCATTTGTAACAAGCATGGTAACAAGCATTCATTGCTACACTGCTGTAATTGTGGGGCTTGCACAGCAAGAGCCCCATCTTAGATATTCAACATATCTCTTCTTATTCTTTAGCACTCTACTCCTCCTACACCGTTTAAATTAGATGGAATATATGTCTACTTCTCTGCTATTCATATCTGGTCGCGGAATCAAAATATTCACTAGGGATCTTACGCTACAGCTGTTTTAGTAACTGCATTACCACATCTTCTTCCAACTTTTCCCCCAAAAACGGAAGTTTTCACCACTAACGCAACAAGTTAGAGAAAAATGTTACAAGGTATGAAATCTTCACCTACTTCTCTGCTTGTCAAATCCGAAATCGGATAAGAAATCGTGTGTACCAATCTGTAACTAGAGCCGTTTTAGTAACCAATCGCCTTCTCTCTTTCTAGCTGCTGTAAATCATGTCAGAAACCAGCAGATTAATTATTTTCCATACAACTGCCGTTTGGACCACTAACCCAACAAGTTAGAAAAAAATATTGCTCGGATATTCTCAGACACAGAGAGCAAACATTATGAGAGTGAAGAGAATAACCACAATTACAGACCACAACAACACAAATATTGACCATTCAACAACTGAACCATAACTACAGACTAGATCCACACAACTACGGACCAAAACAACTGACCACAAAAACAAAACTGCTTACCATATCTAGTGACCACAACCACACAAATTCTGACCACACAACTACTGATCACTCATCTACTGACCACAACCACACATCTAGTGACCAAAACCACACAACTACTGATCACAACCACTCAACTTTTGACCCTTACAACTATTGACCACAACTACTGATGTAAACCACACAACTTCTAACCACAACCACATAACTACTGACTATCGGTGGGAATTAAAAATGATTTCACTATTTTAATAATATAATCAAAGTACAACATTTTAAACTTATGAAGAGCAAACCCCACAACTTTACTTGTAAAGTTACCATGTAGTTACATATCACTACAATGTAACTATGAGTTGTCACAGTTAACTACAACACTTGTTAGTGTAATTACACTGTAATAAGGACCCCTTACAATGAAGAGTTACCATCATGTCTTTTGTTAATTTATCCAGTGGATTGAGTCCCTATTCTGACAGCCGGTCAGCTCTTCGTCCTGTGTGTCTTCCTGCTCACCATCACCTCTGGCTGGATCTTCTATCGCTCCCTGGTGGCTGATTGCAATGGCTGTGATGGTAGATCAGCACTCCTACTCAAAGATACTTCATAAATACAGCCCCAGTTCTCCAGTTCTTGCATGATAATCATGTGAGATCCATTGTCTTGTCACCTCATTTTACCAAACACTCCTAGTAGACTGTGCCATAGCCTAATGACAGACCCCTCAGGAATGTAAATATAGTGAAAATGGGCATAATGGGCATAATGTGAGGCACGATCCAACGATGTAAAAAGTAAAGCACACAGTATGTTACAAAAAGCCATATTTGCACGTTGAAACAATAGTGTTGACCAAGTCCGGCAATCACACCAAAGACCTAGAATCTAAGACCTATTTGTCTTGAGTGCTGGGAACTCAGTACGGACAGATTATGGAAGCAGAACTCATTTTTGTTCTTTGCAATGGCAAATTATCTTTTACATATAATTTAAAACAAAAATGTACCATATGTATTTTGCTTGTATCTGTATCAACATCTGCCATCATCCAGTTCCCATTAACTGTCTCAAGAATCTTAAAGTTAGTTATTACACACAGATACAACATTTCCATATGTGTTAAACTAAGTGTTCAAAAATTGTCCATGTGGGTTTTTATGAATAGATGCACATGGGGTTTTATATGAAGCACATTTATTTCAAAAATGTTATGCCTGTGCATAAATCAAAAATTACAAAAGAATCATAAAGACTATGGGTCACAGTGTATAGGTACCCCTCCCTGATTGGCTGTGGTAATGTTCCTCAGTTCAGTGGGCAGGGCTCAAGCACTTAATTGGCAGGTATGACACAACAATAGATCCCCTGTGGTGTATTCACGAAGAACAAAAACAGATCAAAAACGGGGAGGGACCTACCTGAATTTGTCCATTAGAAATTAAGTTTCCGTTGCAAAACGTTTTGGACTAATGATTACACCTCTGGCTGACTACATCAGTTACATGGCCGTACAGGTTCAGAAGGGAAATGTTGATATGGCAGATTCACTCATGTACAAGTACAAAAAAAGCATTTCCATAACCCCATCATCAACATTGAATACTGACAAAACCATGACTATTTAACTTGTTTTGCTTTAAGACAGAAAATTAAAAGCATTACACCTTTAGTAAAAACTGGTGAGCACAGTCTTTTTTGGAGCAAAGGGGGGAATAGACCTAATTTCTTATCTTCTATCGTTCCCCTTGTACCCAGTGGGAGGCCGTGTCCCTCACGCCTTCCCTCCTTTTACAGTAGGAGGCATTTATGTCTCTGCTTCCCCCGCCGGGCCTGTAGCGCCGCCCTCGTGGCCATCTCAAACACTTCCCTCACCCCATCCTTGCTCTTTGCGGAGCACTCCATGTAGCCGAAGGCACTGATCCGGTTCGCCATGTCACGCCCCTCCTCTGGCTTCACAGGCTCCTGAGAGGGGTGGGGGGGTCAGAATGTGGAGCCAGGAAAGCCACATATTGATCTTCTGAGAATTGTGTGTGTGTGTGTGTGTGTGTGAGAGAGAGAGATTGAGAGAGAGACTGACTGTACCTGCTTCATCTTGGCTAGCTCTCTGCGGGTGTGCTCGTCGTTACGCAGGTCCTTTTTGTTGCCCACTAGGATAATGGGAACGTTAGGGCAGAAGTGTTTGACTTCTGGAGTCCACTTCTCCGGGATGTTTTCTAAACAAGGGGGAAGGGCAGAAGTCAAGGCCAGTAGGAGTTAGCGAGAGCAAACTTCTTCAGCATACTAATCAAGGCTGTCCAGTAGGGCTGGGCGATATGACGATATATATCGTGTGACGATAGAAAAATGTCTATCGTTTCATATTATGCTCTATCGTTTATTTAGTTGTCGCAAATCACACTCTTTACGGCAATATTTTTAGTCAATTGGACGACGCTTTGTGTTTGTAAATTTGCAACAAACAAACATGGAAGAGAGTGAACGTGGCACAGAGCACGGAGACACGGAGCTCGTACCTAAAAGAGGGGCAACTTAGGTCGCATGGACGTGGTTTGGGTATGAAAAGTCTGACACGTACCAGAAAACCGTCCTCTGCAAAATATGGCGCAGGCCGGTCTCGACAACAGGCTCAAACACCATTAACCTCTTTTACGACCTACGCAAGAATCATGTGAAACAGTACGGAGAGAGTCCACGGTGAGACGCAAAAATGTAGTAGAGTGCTCAAAACAAACCCCCCGACTCAGACGTTGCAAGAGGCTTTTGCCCACGGCACACCATATGGCAAAGAATCACGAAGATGGAAGGAGACAACAGCTGCCTTTACAACTTACATCTGCAAAGACATTGCCCCAATTTACACGGTCGATAAACGGGGGTTTCGTGGGTTGGTGTGAACACTCGACCCAAGGTACCAAATGCAAATTGATATGTGACACGTATTAATGCCAAAAAAACATGCAAAACAGGCAAGCCCCCAAAAATATATATATTATTTTGTTTGCAACTATAGTTGAATTGTTTTCTATTTACTTTTAGATTTTATACATTCATTTTTTATTACATGCTTTATTGAACATTTGCCCAGGTTCAAAACAAAATAATCAAACATGAGTAAGTACCTTTTTATTTGTTGAGTATAATTAAAAATGTAATAAGAAATAGGCCTTTACATGTGGTCATTTTATATAAACTATTTATTCATTTAATTTAAAAGTTAATGTGCTATATCGTGATATATATCGTGATATGTATCGTTACCGGGATATGAAATGACCTATATCGGGATGTGAGATTTTGGCCATATCACCTAGCCCTACTGTCCAGGTCAAAGTCCTCTGATTGTGGATGTAAGTGTGTTTTCCAATTCTGTCAAAGCTCTGTCACCAAAACAAGACCCGGTGTCACAAAAGTGAATGTGTATAAGTCTGCACAGTTGTATTGATGTCTGACAGAATTGGTATGTGTGGGTGTCTGTACGCGTAGCGACATAAATACTCACCCAAACTGTCGGGGCTATCAATGGAGAAGCACATGAGGATGACATCAGTATCTGGGTAAGAGAGGGGACGGAGCCTATCATAGTCCTCCTGGCCTGCTGTATCCCATAGTGCCAACTCAACCTGTCAAAGGATTTCAAGAGACATCAACCAACTGTGCCCAACTTCCCAGATAAATACAGTGTATTTGACCTATTATGAAACAATTTAGAGGCATGATGCAGATTGCAGAATGGCCAATCCACATTTAATCATAGGAAAAGTCAGCAATACGAAATAATTACACACAGCTGGGCAACTTACTGCTTAGAAAAATCAATTGAAACAAAATGTGATATCTGCCAACATTGTCTGCCACTATTGGCGCTTACCAATTTGGGAAAGCCTCGAGTGAGGTTGCAAATTGGGAGGAGCCAGTAGTGACTGTTGGCAGATTTTAATTATGTTAATTCTCATTGATCGTCCTGCTTTGTATGATAAATGTAATTTACAGCGAGAGAAATACAGGTTGAAAAAAACTAAGGGAGAAGACATTACCTGTTTGCTGTCGACCTCAATGTCGGCGACATAGTTCTCGAAGACAGTGGGCACGTAGACCTCGGGGAACTGGTCTTTACTGAATACGATGAGCAGACAGGTCTTCCCGCACGCTCCGTCTCCCACTATGACCAGTTTCTTTCGGATGGCTGCCATGACTGAACAAACGAGAGAGAATGTTGAGACAGACATAAATACATTACAGATCAAAAAGTTGGAGCATGGATGGTACTGGCAACAGATGTTTTCAAGTCCTGCATGGGCCTCATATTACGTAGTTAATAGTTACAGTATGTTAGCTGTAGCCCATTCATAGGCACCAACTCCCTTAGAGTGCATATAGATGTAGGTATCTTCTTCCTGGGGGACTTGTTAAGAGCCTGGACACTTGCTCAAAATGCTCACACGCATCGCTTGCGGTACGGTTTTGGAAACATTATGAACGTATCTTTTATATCAGCGACAAAAAATAAATAAAAAGGATAAATTATTACACACCTTCATAGGGTTAGAGTTCCCACGTGATCATATCTCCATGTTACATAACTTGTTTATCGAAAACAGACAGAAGAGACCACCTGTGCACCTGTGTGTAAGCATAACTGGGGAGGAAGTGTAGTCCGTCAACTGGAAGCACTGCCAATCTGCTAACATTATAGTAAGTGCATCTTTTTTTACTTTAAATATTTCCCCCCCTCGCCGATATGAAAGATAAGGGCCAAATGCAGGGCTCTAAAGTGCGCCCAATTTGGTCTCATATGCGACTAAATATGTTTCTGTGCAACCAAGAGTTTTATTTTGGGAGCACTGTGCAACTATGAAAAAAATCTCCCAGATAGCCTTATCATTATTACAACTTCGCTGTGCCGTTGTTTCCGAGTTCCCTAGAGAAACAAGCGAGTGCAGATCCATTAGCGTCATTGTTGCACCATTACTACAGCGAACACGGTTTGCTTCTAGCTCTACCAGGTCAAAAGACTGGCGCACCATTTTTATCTTCCTAAAGCTGATCGCCAGAACCGCATTTTACATTCAGAAACCATGTCGTGGACCGTTCTAAAACCACTCGCGCGTCGACGTCATTAACCATTTGTTTAGACTTTGTTCAGTCATGTTACCTCGTTGTCTAGCTAGCTAAGAACCTGGTAACTTTATCAGTTTATCCAAACATTTGGCGGCACATAAAGGAAATGGGATAGCTTCTTCAGGAGATCAATGGTAATAGCAATGAATGAATGACAGATCTCTTGCATTTAATCATCCCAAACCTGACGTTTATAAAGAGACAGTGTACAATTTTCAATGTAATGCATCGGGGGCTCCCAAGTGGCGCAGCAGTCTAAAGCACTGCATCTCAGTGCTTGAGGCGTCACTACAGTCCCCGGTTCGAATCCAGGCTGTATCACAACCGGCCGTGATTGGGAGTCCGATAGGGTGGCGCACAATTGGCCCAGCGTCATGTCCGGGTTTGGCTGGTGTAGGCCGTCATTGTAAATAAGAATTTGTTCTTAACCGACTTGCCTAGTTAAATAAAAAATAAAAAATAGGACAAGAGCTTTTACACAATATAGAAACCTAATATTTTACAACTGACGTATTTACAGTGTTATATATTAGTTTCTAGGGCACAACATGTGCTTCAAAAGTAGCTAGAATTCCTTTAACCTGTAGCTCAATCAAAAAAAGTATTTTCTGGTGCACCTAAATTTTATGTTGTACTTCTAACTTTTTTTAAATTGGGAACACCTGTGCTACACTAACATTTTAAATTTAGCCGATTAATTAGGGCCGATTTCATGTTTTCATAACAATCGGTAATCTGCATTTTTGGACGCCGAATTTGGCCGATTACATTGCAATCCACGAGGAGACTGCGTTGCAGGCTGACCACCTGTTACGCGAGTGCAGCATCAAAAGGACCTTGTGGCTGCAAGGAGCCAAGGTAAGTTGCTAGCTAGCATTAAACTTATAAAAAACAATCAATCTTAACAATCACTAGTTAACCTAGTAATATCATCAACCATGTGTAGTTAACTAGCTTGTCCTGCGTTGCATTTAATCAAAGCGGTGCCTGTTAATTTACCATCTAATCACAGCCTACTTCAACTTCGCCAAACTGGTGATGATTTAACAAAAGCACATTCGCGAAAAAAAGCACAATCATGGCACCAATGTACCTAACCATGAACATCAATGCCTTTCTTAAAATCAATACACAAGTATATTTTTTAAAACCTGCATATTTCGTTAAAAGAAATTAATGTTAGCAGGCAATATTAACTAAGGAAATTGTCACTTCTCTTGCGTTCTGTGCAAGCAGAGTCAGGGTATATGCAGCAGTTTGGGCTGCCTGGCTCGTTGCGAACTGTGTGAAGACCATTTCTTCCTAACAATGAATTTGCCAGAATTTTACTAAATTATGACATAACATTGAAGGTTTTGTTTTCGAAATGATAGTTTCCGGATTTGACCATATTAATGACCTAAGGCTCGTATTTCTGTGTGTTTATTATATTATAATTAAGTCTATGATTTGATATTTGATAGAGCAGTCTGACTGAGCGGTGGTAGGTAGCAGCAGGCTCGTAGGCATTCATTCAAACAGCACTTTCCTGCGTTTGCCAGCAGCTCTTCGCAATGCTTGATGCACTGTTTATGACAAGCCTATCAACTCCCGAGGTTAGGCTGGCAATACTATAGTGCCTATAAGAACATCCAATAGTCAAGGTATATGAAATACAAATAGTAGAGAGAGAAATAGTCAAATAACTACAACCTAAAACTTCTTAACTGGGAATATTGAAGACTCATGTTAAAAGGAACCACCAACTTTCATAAGTTCTCATGTTCAGAGCAAGGAGCAAGCTGAGCAAGCTTTTTTAACATGGCACATATTGCACTTTTACTTTCTTCTCCAACACTGTTTTTGCATTATTTAAACCAAATTGAACATGTTTCATTATTTATTTGAGACTAAATTGATTGTAGTTATTATATTAAGTTAAAATAAGTGTTCATTGTTCATTCAGTATTGTTGTAATTGTCATTATTACAAATATATATATAGAAAACTGCCGATTAATCGGTATCGGCTTTTTTTGGTCTTCCAATAATCGGTATCGGTGTTGAAAAATCATAATCGGTCAACCTTCATTATTGCCATTGCTAACACAGTGTTGAAATTATAGCTAACCACTGAAAACCCAATGGAAAGAAGGGTTTGAGAGCTATGTTAGCGGTAGCCCAATATTGGATGAATGTTACTCCTTTGTCCAAGGACCTTACATGTTCTGTTAAAAGGGAGAATTGGCTCCAATAGCCAAAACAGCCAAATACTCCATACTGAAACGATTCTCAATTGCAGCACAGTTCTAGAAACATAAACCCCTCTACTTTCATATCATATCAAAATAATTTCACAAATAAAAAATAAAAAATTGCAGCAGACTATTTTTCAGTGAGAACAAGTTTGTGGCGTCTGTCTTCTGTTTACACACAAGTGTTCGGGGACGCAGATAGCTAATTAGCACGGGTAGTCCACTGTCTTCCGTCTGTTTTCCATAAAACAAGCGCTATAACATGGAAATATGGCCGTGTGGGAACCCTAACACTATGAAAAGGTGTGTATCAATTTATTTATTTTTTATTATTATTATTATTATTATTTTTATTATTATTTTTCGCCAATATGAAAGGCTCTTATGCTTCCAAAACCATACCGCAAGCGGTGTGTTAATGTTCAGACTGAACATCATTGCTCTTAACAAAACTCCCCCCTACAGATGACACCTTCTTCCAATGACTCTTAGCTACACTATATATACACAAAAGTATGTGTACACCCATTGAAATTAGTGGATTTGGCTATTTCAGCCACATCCGTTGCTGACAGGTGTATAAAATCAAGCACATTGCCATGCAATCTCCATAGACAAACATTGACAGTAGAATGTCCTTACTGAAGAACTGCGACTTTCAACATGGCACTGTCATAGGATGCCACCTTTCCAACAAGTCAGTTCTAAAAATGTTTGCCCTGCTAGAGCTGCCCTTGTTAACTGTAAGTGCTGTTATTGTGAAGTGGAAACTTCTAGGAGCAACAGCGGCTTAGAAGCAAAGTGGTAGGCCACACAAGCTCACAGAACAGGCCCGCCGAGTGCAGAAGCACATAAAAATATTCTGTCCTCTGTTGCAACACTCACTACCGACTTCCAAACGGCCTCTGGAAGCAACGTCAGCACAAGACCTGTTTGTCGGGAACTTCATGAAATGGGTTTCCATGGCCGAGCAGCCGCACACAAGACTAAGATCACCATGCGCAATGCCAAGCGTCGGCTGGAGTGGTGTAAAGCTCGCCACCATTGGACTTTGGAGCAGTGGGAACGCGTTCTCTGGAGTGGCGAATCACGTGTCAACATCTGGCAGTCCAACGGACGAATCTGGGTTTGAAAGATGCCAGGAGAGCACTACCTGCCCCAATGCATAGTGCCAACTGTAAAGTTTGGTGGAGGAGGAATAATGGTCTGGGGGTGTTTTTCCTGGTTCGGGCTAGGCCCCTTAGTTCCAGTGAAGGGAAATCTAAACACCACAGCATACAATGACATTCTAGACGATTCTGTGCTTTCACATGTGGTAACAGTTTGGGGTAGGCCCTTTCCTGTTTCAGCATTACAATGCCCCTGTGCACAAAGTGAGGTCCATACAGAAATGGTTTGTCAAGATCAGTGTGGAAGACCTTGACTGGCCTGCACAGAGCCCTGACCTCAACCCCATCAAACACCTTTGGGATAAACTGGAATGCTGACTGCGAGCCAGGCCTAATCGCCCCAACATCAGTGCCCAACCTCACTAATGATCTTGTGGCTGAATGGAAGCAAGTCCCTCCAGCAATGTTCCAACATCTAGTGGAAAGCCTTCCAAAAAGAGTGGAGGCTGTTATAGCAGCAAACGGGGACCAACTTCATATTAATGCCCAAGATTTTGGAATGAGATGTTAGACGAGCAGGTGTCCACGTACTTTTGTTCATGTAATGTATTGAGTCATGATCAGGGGATATGTTAGCTGTAGCTATCTTTGTAGCAGTGGTGGAACTGTATTTTTAAATGAAATAACGGGATGAAATAAAGGGACAGCTCTCACTTCAAAATATTAATTTGTCAAAATCATTGATTAATTAATATGATCAAATAGGTCTCCTGTAGGATTTGTGATCTGGAACAACACAGCTAGACATTGTCTAATGTTATGAAAACACTAAGGGTACTTTTTAGATTTAGATTATTTTAATTCATTCGGGAACATAAGACTCAGATGAAAATGTATCGATTGTGCATATTTGAATGTCAATCAGAATAACATTAGTTAACGCAGCTAAAGTAGTTAGCTAATTGAGTGGGATATGAAATCAAGATAACGAGCAAGCTAATATATTGTAACGAACTTGGAAATCGACTCTGCCGTTATAGCATGCTTTTGCGGCACAGTCGATAGCGCGCTGGACTTCGGGTTAGAAGGTCGAGGGTTCGAGACCTGCTCCCTGCCGTTTCATTACAGTATTATCTATCCCCCTCACAACAGTATTAACAGTTGGCTGACGGTGCAGCTAACTTATTGGCTTACCTACTTGATTAGCCACAAGATAAATAAAAAGTTAATGAATTAAATTAGTATTTACAATTACGGCCTACCAAAAGGCCTCCTGCGGGACGGGGATTAAAAGTACAAATATAGGACAAAACACACAACACTAAATAAAGAGAGACCTAAGACGACAACATAGTATGGCAGCAACCCATAACAACACAGCATGGTAGCAACTAGCTAGGCAACTAACAGAAGGGTTGTTACCCAGCTAGCTAACTTTACTAACAACTAACGTTAGATAATTTAGCTAGTTCTAGATAGCTCAACACGAAATAAAAATTGCTAGCTCGTAGCTGGTCAACACATGTGTTATTAATTTATGCGGCCATGTCTGATATTGCAGGGCACGAATACCACGTAAACAGCCCTAGCTAACTAACTAGTTAAGGTTATCGATGTGAATTTAAAATAACTAATTTGCCAACGATAGCTTGCTAGCGTATTAGATTAGCCTATCAGATGCGGAAGTGATGGGGTGGCTAGCTTGCTAACTGGCAAGGTTGAAGAGGAAAATACATTTAGACCTGGTTAGCTTTTAATGCACTTACAATAACTACGTTAGCTAGCTTTACTAACGTTACTGCATTATTGGTTTCTGAGTTATATTGGCAACATTTGTGTAATCCAATTAGGCTTACCTGGCCAATAGGTAGCTAGCTAGTTTGTTGTTTTCTTGATAATGTCTCGGTCTCACGCTTGACTAGTTAGGTGTTAGGCTAGTAGCTCCCAACTGTGTTTGAGGCGGCGCTCTGAAACAGACCGCGAGGAGGAGGTGCTTGACTCGGACTGCGTAGGACGAGTGGCAACTGAAAAATCTTTGATGACTCGGACAGCAAAGTCTGTGTACAGTCAGGGTTTCCTCCCTCTTTATGAACACTGACTGACGCCACACAGTTCCAAACATGGCTTCAACAGAGATGCCCTATTTCACCCCATCGTTCAGACTGCAACGGTGTGTTTATTTGTCACAAGAAAGATATACCTCCAGATGGACCTTGGCAAAAACACCAACAAATGAATTGATTCTCAAATAATCAATTTCCATGGTGATAATTATGATTATTAATAATAATGATCATAGTTAATTGATAATTATGATGAATGATAATTGCACTGATGGAGTATAAAGGTTTTTAAAAGTCCCTACTAAGAAATTAGTAAAGGTAGCCCGAGTGGCGCAGCGGTCTAAGGCACTGCATCTCAGTGCAAGAGGCGTCACTACAGTCACTGGTTTGAATCCAGGCTGTATCACATCTGGCCGTGATTGGGAGTACCATAGGGCGGCGCACAATTGGCCCAGCGTCGTCCAGGTTTGGCTGGGGTAGGCCGTCATTGTTAATAAGAATTTGTTCGTAACTGACTTGCCTAGTTAAATAAAAAAAGCCCTTGATCATGACTCTCAGTCAGTGTCCATAAAGAGGGAGGAAACCCTGACTGTTACATTACACCTCAATCAGTGGACAAAGGCTTCTTCTTCTTTGAGATTAGGTTAGCGGATCGCATCCAACGTTTAAGGTGCGTACACCGCCACCTACTGTACGGGAGTGTGAGGCCAGTCATGGCCTACCGAGTTTCAATTATTTTATTAGTCCTGTAAAGCCCTAGACATCAACCCCCCCCCCCCCCCAAACGCCAATCCCGTCCAGTCTCTATGAAGGAGTATTCGGCTGTTTTGGCTTCCAGAGCAAATTCTCCCTTTAAACAGAACATGTAAGGTCCTTGGACTAAGGCGTAATGTTAGGCTCCTTTACTCCAATATTTGGCTAGAGTCAAAGGCCTTGCATTCTTCTATCAATCACCTTTTTTTATAAAGCCCTTTTTACATCAGCAGATGTCACAAAGTGCTAATACAGAAACCCAGCCTTAAACCCCAAACAGCAAGCAATTCAGATATAGAGACACGGTGGCTAGGAAAAACTCCTTAGGAAGGCAGGAACCTAGGAAGAAACCTAAAGAGGAACCAGGCTCTGAGGAGTGGCCAGCCCTCTTCTGGCTGTGCTGGGTGGAGATTATAAGAGTACATGGCCAGATGTTCAAATGTTCATAGATCAAATCACATTTATTTGTCACATGCGCCGAATACAACAGTGAAATCCTTACAAGCCCTTAACCAACAATGCAGTTTTAAGAAAATAGCAAAAAAAAAAGTAAGAGATAAGAATAACAAATAATTAAAGAGCAGCAGTAAAAAACAAAAGCAGGGCTATATACAGGGGGTACCAGTACAGAGTACAGAGTACATTTTTATTTATTTTATTTATTTAATTTAACCTTTATTTAACTTGGCAAGTCAGTTAAAAACACATTCTTATTTACAATGACGGCCTAGGAACAGTGGGTTAACTGCCTTGTTCAGGGGCAGAAAGACATATTTTTACCTTGTCAGCTCGGGGATTCGATCTAGCAACCTTTTGGTTACTGGCCCAATGCTCTAACCACTAGGCTACCTGCGGGGGCACCGGTGGCATCGAGGTACTTGAAGTAATATGCACAGGTAGATAGAGTTATTAAAGTGACTATGAATAGATAATAACAGAGAGTAGCAGCAGCGTAGAAGAAGAGGGCAGTGCAAATAGTCTGGCCATTTGATTAGCTGTTCAGGAATCTTATGGCTTGGGGGAAGAAGCTGTTTAGAAGCCTCTTGGACCTAGACTTGGCACTCCGGTACCGCTTGCCGTCCGGTAGCAGAGAGAACAGTCTATGACTAGGGTGTCTGGAGTCTTTGACAATTTTTAGGGCCTTCCTCTGACACTGCCTGGTATAGAGGTCCTGAATGGCAGGAAGCTTGGCTCCGGTGATGTGCTGGGCCGTTCACGCACTACCCTCTGTAGTGCCTTGCGGTCGGAGACGGAGCAGTTGCCATACCAGGCAGTGATGCAACCCATCAGGATGCTCGCGATGGTGCAGCTGTAAAACCTTTTGAGGATCTGAGGACCCATGCCAAATATTTTCAGTCTCCTGAGGGGGAATAGGTTTTGCCATGCCCTCTTCACGACTGTCTTAGTGTGTTTCGACCATGTTAGTTGGTTGGTGATGAGAACTTCAAGGAACTTGAAGCTCTCAACCTGCTCCACTACAGCCCCGTCGATGAGAATGGGGGAGTGCTCGGTCCTCTTTTTCCTGTAGTCCACAATCACCTCCTTTGTCTTGATGACATTGAGGGAGAAGTTGTTGTCATTGAACCACACTGCCAGGTCTCTGACCTCTTCCCTATAGGCTGTTACATTGTTGTAACGGTGATCAGGCCTTCCACTGTTGTGTCATCGGCAAACTTAATGAAATTATGGTGTAGGAGTCGTGCCTGGCCGTGCAGTCATGAGTGAACAGGGAGTACAGGAGGGGACTGAGCACGCACCGCTGAGGGGCCCCCGTGTTGAGGATCAGTGTGGCGGATGTGTTGTTACCTACCCTTACCACCTGGGGGCAGCCGGTCAGGAAGTCCAGGATCCAGTTGCAGAGGGAGGTGTTTAGTCCCAGGGTCCTTAGCTTATTGATGAGCTTTGAGGGCACCATGGTGTTGAACGCTGAGCTGTAGTCAATGAATAGCATTCTCACATAGCTGTTCCTTTTGTCCAGGTGTGAAATGGCAGTGTGGAGTGCAATGAAGATTGCATCATCTGTGGATCTGTTGGGGCGGTTTGCAAATTGGAGTGGGTGCTTGTAAGTGCTTTAATGTGTTTGGACCACAGGAAAAGTTGCTGCTGCCTTGGCAACAGCAAATGGGGATCCCTAATGAATACAAATACACCTACAAATTTCGAGTCTCATAGCAAGGAGTCTGAATACCTATGTAAATAAGGTATTTCTGTTTTTATTATTTATACATTTGCAAACATTTCTAAAAACCTGTTTTCACTTTGTCATTATGGGGTATTGTGTGAAGATTAATGAGGAAAAAATGATTTTATACATTTTAGAATAAGCCTGTAACATAACAATATGTGGAAAAAGTGAAAGGGTCTGAATACTTTCTGAATGCACCGTACATCATTGGTACCATAGCATACATACAAAAGATGTGATAGACAACTCATTTTGAATTATTGGAAACAGCTCGCTAAACAATGGTTGACAATAAGTTCAGCCTGTCTGTAATGCTTCACAATGCTATGTGTGTATGTTATGCACATATGTGTCTGTGTTTGTATGTGTGTCTGTTTGTATGTGTGTGTGTGTTTGTTTGCCCCTCTTTGTGTGTGTGTGTGTGTGTGTGTACAGTCTGTCCTCTTTTCGTGTATTAATGACCATTGCTCTGGCTCTAATCCTGATAAGAGGCTTTCTTAGCACTAGTCAAATTCACCTCTTGGAAACCAACTCAGGCATAATGTTCCATGGAAATGCTCCCAGCAATAGGCTTAATGCTAATAATTTCCCCATGTGACTGTTTACGAAACCTGTTTACACAAAACACAAAACACATAGATTTTTGATAAATAATAAAAATCTTACAATATCAAGATCACTCGCTGTTTTTTCACCAGCATCCTTCCATCTGTGATAGATGACATGGAGTACTGCAGCAAAGTGTAAGAACGGTTTTATTATTATTATACCTAAAATTCCTGTTCATTCCTGCTGAAGTAATTCCTCTTTTTTCCTGGCTACTGCTACTCTGTAACAGTCTGTTAGTGATGGTTTACAATAGATCATGGGTCAGACAAAAGACGTAGAAGAGACATAATTTTTTTTACTATAAAAGAGATTTGAAACAATAGAGACAAAATCCATAAAATGTAATTATATTAATATTAAAGTAAACAGTATAAATGGTGTCTGGTTCATGGATGTCTGTACGAGCAGCCCAAGGCCCAGTGAGACTTTATAGTCCTACTCTTCCAAAGGCAACACTGCACTTTGCTTTCCACGCTCCACTGTCCAGCTGAGCTGAGTCAGAAGCTATCTCTGACCCTATAAGCATAAGGTCCTAACCTTTAACCCTCACTGGGAGGTCCCTGGGCCTCCTGTGTGCCCTTCCTTGGGCAGGGATGGCTGCCAGAGGACCCTCATACCTGGAAAGGGTAGTCCTGCAGGTAGCGCACCAGTGGGCGTGGCAGGGGCAGCTGGTCAATGCAGTCGATTTGGCAGTTGATGGTGAGGCGTGTGAGGTGCTGGAGAGAGGGGAAGGCCTGTGGCAGGGGACGCATCAGCTTGAGCAGTACTGCATTGTCCTTCGCTGAGGGCTGGGAAGGGCTGGGTTTGGCATTAGGTTTTGGAGGGCCCTCTGACTCCACTCTCTTGCCCTGTTGTGTCTGGCCTGAGCCAACGTAGTGTTGCACCAGGCTGCAGACGTCAGGGAAGGACAGCAAGTGAGGGGGGCCTGGGGAGCTGGAATCCAGCCAGAAGTGACCCCCACTGTACTCTATGCGTACGTTGGTGGGGCCACAGGCCGTCTTCACTGACAGAGTCAGCATGTAGAGAGGGTGGCTGCTGTCGCGTACCAGGAAGGTTCCCACTGACACCTTCAGGAGAGCGTCTCGAGCCTCTCTGGCTGAAATGGACCCCCAGTACCAACCTGGAGGCAGAAACAGACCCACATGTTACTATTGTGTCCCATATTATCTCCATTACATGCAGACTTTAACGCTGAAACACACACACATGCTTACACATATAAACATACACACATACACATAAGGGTGGGGTGGGGGGGGGTGCTAGTAGGCATACCTGAGTTCTGCAGGTACTGGAAGGTGGTGGTGATGCAGCAGAGGTCCTCTGTAGGGTCATAGAGAGGGGCAGTTGGGTTCTGACAACACAAATCTCCTCTCTCACCATAATTCTGCTGTATGCTGCTCATCATCCTAGCAATCATATCCGAAGGTGGCCCTCGCAACAGAGCCCTGAGGTAGGAGGAAAGAATCTATAATTTTGTGCCTGGATTGGATAGGTTATAACACAGTAGTTGCTATGGAGACAGAAACATATGTCACATCTAGGGGTGGCAAAAGGATTGTGATTTCCACCCCACAATGTTGTCATATAAGTAGTATGATATTCACAGATTTTCACCAGTCACGATTTTCCCATCAAACACAAAGCAAGCTGCATGAGCACTTTTTCCGCCCTAGTCTTCCATAACTTGGCAAATGGTGGTATATGAACCCTTAGGAGGCACTTTGTTAAACTGTCAGCAGAGGCCCGAAGGCACTGATGCTGCTATAACATAAATAACATAAAATGTGGGGAATGTGTAAAGAAGATGATTTTCCTCCTTTCTTTATCAACTTTGACTTAACCATGTGCCTTTATGTTAACCATGTGTAGTGAAAAAGAAAAGCGGCACACTCTAGGTACTCAGATGCAATAATTTAATAACCAAAGTAATAACCAACGTTTCGACAGCCTTGATGTCTTCATCAGGGTGTAATGACAAACACTGCAGGTCACTAGTTGATAGAGTTTGAAAGGGCACACAGGTGTCTGTAATCATGGCTGGCTGTGGCTTAATTTCATTGGTTGATTTACACATATAAATAGAACATATAAAAAGCATGAATGGATAACATATGATCATAGATACAATTTGGCTACATAGGCCTACAAACATTATTTACAATGGATAGCAAAAACATAAGAATCACAAGAATGGCTTCAGATCAAACTCTACGTTGAGACCGAATGTATCTTTAAATTAAAGATCCAGGCGGCTTCTCGATTTAACAATAAATTGTCAAGGTCACACCCTCTCCTAGGGATACCGATATAGCAAAGGCACAAAATAGAGAGTGGTTTGCTTCCAAAAAATGGCCCGTAACTGGATACGTCGAGTTTTTGCACCTAATAGGTGCTATGCTCAGATTCTTACTTTTTAGTTCGCGCTTCGTTTTACCCATATACTTTTTACAACCCTTGTTGTAAAGTTATAAGATACATTACTGCCTTAGTGAAGCACGTGACAACACCTTTGATTGACCTGTTTCCCTGTGTCACGTTCCTGACCTTATTTCCTTTGTTTTGTCTTTATTTAGTTGGTCAGGACGTGAGCTGGGTGGGTATAGTCTATGTTCTATGTTTCTAGGTTAGGTTTGTCTTATTGGCCTGATATGGTTCTCAATCAGAGGCAGGTGTTTTACATTGTCTCTGATTGGGAACCATATTTAGGTTGCCTGTTTTCACTATTGGTTTGTGGGTGATTGTTCCTGTTTGTGCGTTCATGTGTTCACTAGTTCAGGACTGTAGCTTCGTTGGTTTTCGTCTGTTTATTGTTTTTGTTCGTATTGAAAAAGTATTCCAATAAATATGGAAACGTGCTGCGCTTTGGTCCTCCTCTCTTTCCACCGACGAAAGACGTTACACCCTGTTTGGGGGTGTTTGAAGAATCTACATTTGTAAGTGTCATTGTATTGAGCGCAGCCATTACACTTGTGTATCCATCCGAGGAGCAAGGAGACGTTGTGCATTGGTAACCATATGTAGTTATCATCTTCATGGCTTAAAATTAATTGAGCACAGATTGAAAGCAATTGTATAAATAAATTATCAAAGAAATCATAATTATAGCTTCTCCAAAGGGGCTACACAACTAAAATAACGTTTAACAAAACGTTTAGGATCCAGGATTATTGCTAACCTATTATTATTACCTATATGATATACAAATAATATAGGTAACAAGGTCAAATCCCATGATGAATTCTTGACCCGAAATACCTTCAATTTTGCATGGAGAAAAAGTCCATCCACATTCAAACTTTCAGCCTAGGCTACAACTGTCACAGGCAGACATTTTTTTGACTATAGGCCTAATTTATAATCTTCGAATATGAACTCATATAAATCCTAAACACTTCATTCTCCTGGCTTTGTTCCACACTGTCTGGTACACAACGAATAAACTCTGTGCTGAATGTTCCTTAATTTCCTACATGTGATGTCAAAACGTGGCTACATTTGATTTTCTCAGCACAGCCAAATTGTGAAATTAAAATTAGTGCATGTAGCCTAATTGTGCCAACAACAAATTCAACTTACCTTTGAACACAAGAAATCATTATGAATCCAGTTTAAACATTTTGGCCTGTATGCTTCTACAATTATCCAATAAAGCCAGTGATTATTATATACTGTAGGAACAGTCACTGAGTTGACGTTGTCATGGCTCCAATAATCCAAAAAACAAAAGTAATCTCATTAACTAAATAGACTTTTCAGAATTTTTTCAAAATGTAAAATAATCCAAATGTATTTTGGTCATAACTATAAAATCTCCAACGTGTCAGTTTCAACCTCCGAAAAAATAGAGGGTGAAGTCCAGCGGAGTAATCCGCTCACCAGACACTGTTGTTATTCTATTCTATGGAAAGACGGAGAGAAAACGCCTCTCTTGTAAATTCAGTGTTGCGGGTTGACGGAAGTTCTAGGAATCTAATTCCAACAATGGCTTTGTATTTCAGCGCCGCAGCGGCAGGGGCCGCATCTGTCCTGTGCCCACCCTGTTTCGCGGAACTGCGCTGCGTTTCGATTTGCTCCGGCGCGTGCTCGAGTTTCCTTTTCAGCCTCGCGCCAGGGGTATGGAAGAGGCTCAGCTGGCATCACCAGTACGCCTAATGCGCAGCGGATGACTTCTAAGTAGATCACTTTCCAGGAAAGCTGACTGAAATTGACCTTAGCTGACTGAGCCTCCCCCTTATAATGCTCCGCCTTCCCTCATGTTTCATAGGCTACTGTTGATTCTTTAACTTTGTGATTACCGTTTGTAAACCTATTAATTGTTTAAATGAGTGTTTAGAAACAAATACGTCTCCAATTTTACTTCTTTAATTTATACGTTCTGTTTTACAGGACAAACAATCAACGATATGCAAGCATATCAGGTAGAGGAGGTTCATTTCCATTCAAAAAAATATTTCTCAGACATAATTTGACCTCATTCAGATTATCAATGTGGTATGTACAAACACACATTCACACACATTATTTTATTTAACACTTGATCGTCCCTTGTTGTATCCCCTATTACCCAAACATTTAGTAAAAACAGAAGACAAATTAAATATACATCATTTTTTATTTATTGGAAGATGATGTAAAATAATGAGCATCCTGACATGCTTCAACCTTCATCTGACTGTGATCAGTCCTTTCGGGGAAGGGCAAGGTGATGTGTCTTTTAGTATGGGGACCAGGGCACTGATGGTGAAACGATGGACAGAGTGGAAAAAGGGAACATAAGTAATGTTGCATAACATAAAAAATAGACCTTGAGACGTTGCTTTATCTTAAAATAAGCACTATCAGATCCACAAGGTAAGAAACAGACAGTTGAGGAGAAAGAGGCCAGTTTATACGTGGAGGTTTGGGTGTGAGTCTGTTCCTGTCACTCTCTAGCTCTCTTCCCCGTTCTCTCCGGCCCCCTTGACGAGGCGCTTGTTGCCCCTCTTCCCCCCTGGCCCACGTGGCTTGGCGAACACCTGCTTCAGAGTGTGTTCAATGGGATGGACCTCCTCATACAGAAACTCCTCCGTTAGCCCATCCCCACCGTCAATCTCAATCTGTGCATGCACACACACACACACACCACATGCGAGAGAAAAAGGGAAGAGGGAGAAAGAAGGAACATGGTTGGAAAAGATCAGTATACATGCACACTGTGATATGACAGTCTGATATTATAAGGTACATTAAAGATGGGTAACTTGGAGGTTGTGTAATTGTTGAACCTTTTTGGCGATATCTAGATGGTAGTCTCTCTCCACCTCATCCAGTAGCGGGTTCTTACAGCTAGAGTACAACATCCGCTCCTTAATGCTACAGCTATACCCTGGCATGGAGTAGATGAACACTGAGAGAGAGAGAGAAGGATTATGAGAGATCCTATAACCTTTAATTGCGTATAATGTGTGTGTGTGTGTGATACTGACCCAGAGCCTCCTGTTGCTGTCCTTGGTGGGAGTGTTTGAAGATGAAGAAATGGTATCTGGGTGTGTCTGTAGGGATTCTGTAGGGAAGCTCACGAGTCTCTGTGGGGTTGGTGTGGACCAGCTCGACTGTCTCTTTCTCTGTGTCCAACTTCTGAGACACACACAAAAAATCACAATACTGAGTGTGTGTATACTGAGTGTGTGTGTGTGCTTGTGCGTACCTGCGTGTGAGCAAAAGATAGAGAATGTTTGTTGCATATTTTGTTTGACTTTGTTTTGTATGTTTGTTACGTGAGGCCTGCTCACCAGCTGTATGTAGTTGATACGTTTCTGCTTGAGTTGCTGCAGAGCGCGTTTGGCCTCCTCCTGTAGAGGGAACACCAGGCCTGTAAGAGTCTGGTGCCTTTTGTCCAAACCAAACTCCATTGTCACCTGTAGGGGCCGACATATAGCCATAAAACCACAGTCTCTGCATAACACAAATCAATAATCTATTCCTACATAAACTATAAGGAACAAGGTACTGCAGGAGGAGAAGTTGTTATCAACTACACAAATCAATAAAGAGATGCAGGTGAAAACAGTAGAGGCCGATTAATTATGGCTGATTTCAAGTTTTCATAACAATCGGTAATCTGCATTTTTGGACGCCGAATTTGGCCGATTACATTGCAATTCACAAGGAGACTGCGTTGCAGGCTGACCACCTGTTACGCGAGTGCAGCATCAAAAGGACCTTGTGGTTGCAAGGAGCCAAGGTAAGTTGCTAGCTAGCATTAAACTTATAAAAAACAATCAATCTTACCATAATCACTAGTTAACCTAGTAATATCATCAACCATGTGTAGTTAACTAGCTTGTCCTGCGTTGCATATAATCAAAGTGGTGCCTGTTAATTTACCATCTAATCACAGCCTGCTTCAACTTCGCCAAACTGGTGATGATTTAACAAAAGCACATTCGCGAAAAAAGCACAATCGTTGCACAAATGTACCTAACCATGAACATCAATGCATTTCTTAAAATCAATAAACAGAAGTATATATTTTTAAACCTGCATATGTAGTTAAAATAAGTGAGTGTTAGCAGGCAATATTAACTAGGGAAATTGTGACACTTCTCTTGCGTTCTGTGCAAGCAGAGTCAGGGTATATGTAGCAGTTTGGGCCACCTGGCTCATTGTGAACTGTGTGAAGACCATTTCTTCCTAACAAAGACCGTAATTAATTTGCCAGAATTTTACATAATTATGACAACGTTGAAGGTTGTGCAATGTAACAGCACTATTTAGACTTAGGCATGCCACCCGTTCGATAAAATACGGAACGGTTCTGTATTTCACTGAAAGATTAAACGTTTTGTTTTCGAAATGATCGTTTCCGGATTTGACCATATTAATGACCTAAGGCTCGTATTTCTGTGTGTTTATTATATTATAATTAAGTCTATGATTTGATATTTGATAGAGCAGTCTGACTGAGCGGTGGTAGGTAGCAGCAGGCTCATAAGCATTCATTCAAACAGCACTTTCCTGCGTTTACCAGCAGCTCTTCGCAATGCTTGAAGCACTGCGCTGTTTATGACTTCAAGCCTATCAACTCCCGAGATTAGGCTGGCAATACTATAGTGCCTATAAGAACATCCAATAGTCAAGGTATATGAAATACAAATGGTATAGAGAAATAGTCCTATAATTCCTATAATAACTACAACCTAAAACTTCTTAACTGGGAATATTGAAGACTCATGTTAAAAGGAACCACCAGCTTTCATATGTTCTCATGTTCTGAGCAAGGAACTTAAACGTTAGCTTTTTTACATGGCACATATTGCACTTTTCCTTTCTTCTCCAACACTGTGTTTTTGCATTATTTAAACCAAACTGAACATGTTTCATTATTTATTTGAGACTAAATTGATTGTATTTATGTATTATATTAAGTTAAAATAAAAGTGTTCATTGTTCATTCAGTATTGTTGTAATTGTCATTATTACAAATATATATATATATATATATATATATAAATCGGCCGATTAATCGGTATCGGCTATTTTTGGTCCTCCAATAATCTGTATCGGTATTGGCATTGAAAAATCATAATCGGTAGACCTCTAGAAAACATAGTTATAAAATGTGGCTTAAAGATGAGGAGCAAGCCTCTTTTTAAAGACATCCTCCAGAGGATTTTGAACTTTTACTGTTGAAAATACAATAAAGTATGCACACTAAAGGGTAGAAAAATATGTTTTGAGCTAAATAGTGTTTTTTCGACATAACTGCAAAGTTCAAGGAGTAGGGCATTCAAGGAGTTGGTCTGATGGGAAGTCGTGATGTCATCGGCCTCCCCCTTGCTTCAGGAACAATAGAGGAGCAATGGAGAACAAAAGAGGAAAGGCCCACCCCCCCACATGTGCAATGTCATGACTTACCTGGACCACCTATTGAGATGTGCCTTTTGTTAAATGAGTTGAAAAGGAGACTGGAGTGCCACTTTTAAAGGTCTTTAGTACAGAGTTGAAGATGAGAGGGCGGGACAAACCTTTGCTCGTCCTCTAGGAGTGTTGCTTAACCTTCTACGCTCATCCTGTGGGCATATAATGGACAAACAATGTTTAATCTCTTTCTCTGTTTTTTCTCTCACACACATGCACACACAGTTTGCACACATACTTGCACTCATTGCCTACATACACCTGAACCAGATGCTCAGACACACACACATACACACACCGATACAAAATACACACGTGAAAATACTGAGAGAAGAACCCTAGCTTACCCATACAACCTTGTCCTGGATGGCACATTACAGAGACACAAACACATATGGATGACAATATGTACTACACATCATACAAAGGTATAACAAGATACATTATCTCACAGTAGTAGCCTTCATCGTATATGTTTGTAATATACACTGAAAATAATATACTAATTGGTGGATATATAGCAGTCACTCCCCTTTGCTTTACCTCTGTGATTTTTATTCGCTGCAGCTCCTGCTCCGCTACTGTGAGAGGTGCAGGGGAGGAGCAGGAGGACATGTGACGCAGGTACCCCTGGAAACACAGGTCTTCCTGTGGACACAGGAACCAGGAAGTGATTCGCTGAACAAGCCCAACATACTTTATTCACAAAAAGAGGGCTCCTATCCAATTTATCATACATCATCTTAACTCTTAATTTGAGTCAGTTTCCTACAGCATGAAAATAATCTTACAGCAACAGAAAATGTGAATTATTATGTGGATTATAATAATGGACATTTTTGTAGGGGTTGATACATGTTTCGTAGGGGAAATTTCAAAGTGGAAATGACAAACTTCAGAAGCCTTTTAAAATGCAAATACACAATAAGTTTTACATTTCCGGAACGTTGTCCTGCAACAGATTAAGATCCTACATATGTAAGGAGGTAGATGAGGCCACTGAGGAAGGGTTGTGATCAGCTGTTACCATGAGCTGTCAATCACATAGTGATTCGACTGATTGGAGGCTGATATATAGACAGAAAAGGCAACTGGGTGACATCAGTCACTGACTGTAGTGTCTTCACATGATAATCTTCTGACCTCATGAGGTCAAGACCTCATTTAACCCCTCCTTCATCAACTGCCCTCTTGTGTCTAGTCTACCCAAATGGAATGTGGAACTTTGCTCTACTTTGTGGACTCTGCAGTGGTTGTTGTCTAGTAAGCATCTTAACCCCTGGCCCTGGACCTCCTGAACAGAGTAGGAACATTTGTATGCTGTGGAGTGAGTCAAATGTTCCAATATGCAGAAAATAAAGGGGGGAGAAGGGAGGTTATTTCAAAGGCCGGGGATTGATAGGGTGAACCCACAAGTCAGTTAAACCAAAGTCAAATAAAAGTGTTTTGGATTTGATGATTCCAGACCACAGACCTCAACTGTGCCAAACATCTCATCCTTGATGTGGCCTCCGCCAAACTCCTTCTTTAATGTGGCACGGGTGGCAGCGTAGACCATCTTCTCCCTCACCTATAGGGGGCATAGCGGATGAGGAAAGAACACTGAACACTGGGTAGTGCACTGCATGTGCATGTTTTACAGAAAATGTGTATAAACTGTATGCATGATCGAGGCAGGTAGCCTAGCGGTTAGAGCATGGCAGGTAGCCTAGCGGTTAGAGCGTTGCAGGTAGCCTAGCGGTTAGAGCGTTGCAGGTAGCCTAGCGGTTAGAGCGTTGCAGGTAGCCTAGCGGTTAGAGCATTGCAGGTAGCTTAGCGGCTAGAGCGTTGTGCCAGTAAACGAAAGGCTTGCAGTCGAATACTTGAGCATACGAGGTGAAAAATCTGTCGATTTTGAGCAAGGCACTTAACAGTAATTTGCTCTAGGGGAGCTGTAACACGATGGCTGACCTTGTAAAACAACACATTTCATTGCACCTCTCCGGTGTATGTGACAATAAAACACAACCGTCATTTTGTTCTGGTGATTTGTATAGTATTGCAAGCTGGCATAATGTTATTCAATGTTGACTGCAAATAGAGATGTGTGGTCTTAGTATTTACGTACTGGTGATTGATCAGGTGACCAAGCGATGAAGATCCATTCATAGCCCTGTGCATTCTGGGAGTCAAGGCGGTACAGGATGTAGCAGGGCTCCTGAGCCACCAGCAGAGGAAGGAGGAAGTGATCATAGTCCTTGTCCCAGCTCTTTGCAGGTTCTCTGTATGAGCCTAGCACCAGTTCCTCTGGAAGACGGACAGAGAAATACTCATATCAAACTCTCCTCTTTGAGCACAGTCCTCACATTTAAATAGTTGCCAGTCCCCAGTGGATCAGGTTTAGAACATCAGCCAATTGGTAGATAAACAGGTACTCTTTACTCAGTCTTGGTTCTAGACTTCACATACTGTGTACATACAACACCCATACTTACCATCTCTGATGACAATCTTTGCTATTCTGATGGTCCCTCCCCTCACCCTGGACAGGAAGTCCTTCAGTTCATCCGATGCTACAATGGTATGGTAGACAAGAGAGAGACAAGGAGGGGGGCGGGGGGGGAGCAGAGAGAGAGGGAGACAGAGAGATGTATAGGGAGACAGAGAGAAAGAGATAGGGAGGTGGAGAGAGATATAGAGAAAGGGAGAAAGAGAGAGCGGGGTGGGGGGTGGAGAGGGAGACAGAGAAAGGGAGGTGTAGAAACAGAGATAGAGAGAGATCAAGAAAAAGGGAGAAAGGAAGCGAGAGAGAGAGGGAGACGGGGAGAGAGAGGAGAGGAAGATGGCGAGAGAAAGAAAGAGAGCGAGAGAGAGAGATGGGGCAGTAAGAACTTGAGACACCGGGGAGAAAATCTGATCCCCTGACAGGCACTCACGGTATCGCCTTAAGTGACATAGACAGGGGTCACAGAGATACTGTACAGCTGATACGGAGTGAATAGAGTCTATACACAACAAGCTGATCCCAGAACAATTAATACCGGTTGGGGAAAGTTGTTCTCTTTCGAATGGACTGAACCCATAATTTGGGTTATTACACAAAGTGAGTTTCCCTCTCTTTAAGAAGATTTACTGTACGCCTCCTCTCTCTCACCATGGTTACCAAACACAGCAGAAGTCTCATAAATGATGTAGGATCAGGTGAGATAAGTGAGAGAGCGGAGATGTATGCTTCCGCCCCAAGCTCCAGTTACTCACATGCTGAAACATACGCACATAGCCATAAACTAAACACACATTCCCATAGATACAGTACATCTCATAAAAGTATAGGGTTTGAAATATCCCAACTGTTCAATACTTTTAGGAAAGTGACAAATAATGTTTCACATTATATCCCTCATATGGGAGAAAAATGAATGGTTCTATATGGGACTAAATGTTTATAAGTGTGGTATTATGTAGACTCCAATGAAGATGATTATGTGAGTAAGGTTAGAGGCTCCATAAGCGTATTCACACAGACTGCGCCCCGAGGTGTCACTCACCATCTGAATACCACGAGCTGGCATAACATTCCCGTTAAAGTAAGAATGAATTACCATCACATTACATCACATCAGATTACAGTGTTGTGTCGCAGAATGTCCCGAATTTTGTTGCAACACCAAATTCTTATAACTCACGGATCGGTAGGCCTACACGATTGGAGAGCTTTAACGCACAATGGCACAGCGCAAAGAGAGAGCACTGGTAATTGATAATAATCACTTTTCCCCTCTAGACAATACAACACTAGCTATCATTCGTTCCAATGATATCATGCGCGTCTAGGCCTACCCAAGAGGACATTTACCATGGATTCCAGTCTGGTGCGACATCCTTTGGCAGTAAGATTTCTGCTTCAAAATCCTCTCCTCCAAGGTAGCCTTCTAGAGTGAGTCTCTACGTGTCCTCTATCTCTCTCTGTTGCTGCTCAGTTGGATCCTCCGTACTGGCAGCAGACAGTTCGGCCTAAACCAACTTCAGCGTAAGTGACATAAAAGGCCCAAGGCTGACTTGGGGGATTCCTAACGCGTGAAACCTGACCTGTGGAACTGTGGCAGGTGAGTAATAACGCAGCTGTCAGTGGATATGCCACCTTAACCACTGCTCTAAAATGATTCGTGTATCAATGACAACCACTTTACAGCGCCTGACGGGAGTGGGACCTCTCCAACGACGCGCTTCTATACACCGCGACAAGTGGCAACGCAGGCGCAGTAGACACGTTATCTTTCAGAACTCCGCAGCTGAAATATACTGTCCTTGGGTCTCTACCTTTTGTTGGATGTCTGTCCCTGTGTCATCAGCAATGACATATTATCTATCACTCATGCACATCGTGAACCGGATCGGTTCAACACACACGGACGCAGCAGAGATCTCAAATTCCAGCCACCTGGTCACAGAAATGGGACACCCCGCATGAAGCTAATCCAAAAGTTTCGACACTGCACCTTTGGTAGGCTACAGACTGTAATGTAATTAGACCCCGTTTAATATGTGAGAGATAAGCACTGTTCCCCTTGACTGATAAATCTCAGATACCTTTTGATGTAAAAGCTATCTATTTCCATATCCCAGCCTAATTGTTAACTAAACATTAAATGGTAAAGTAGGCTATAGGTAGACTATAGGCTTATGATATTACACATAGGCTTAGGTCTACAAAGCATTATGTCATAGGGGCAGGAATGGTGGGTTTTTCAATGGTCAGTACTTAAGGACCGAAACAATGGCCAGGTACAAAAACTACGAACAAAGCTCTTTCATAAGCAATACGTATGATTGTGAGTGTGTGTATGAGAGAAAGATAGAGACAGAAAGAGAGAGAGAGACACACACACACAAACACACAGACACACACACACACACACACACACACACACACACACACACACACACACACACATGTAGGTGGTGAGAGAAAGATGAGTGTGTACCTGTGAGGTTACCTGTGATGGGATCATCCATAATTCAGTAAGCTCCAAGGTTCTATACATTATTCAACAGAGGCCCCCTCTCTACTATACACACAGATACACTTTATCTGCACACACCAATGAAAAACACCAGATCTTAAGGACATAAAAAGTAGACGTTAAAACATTTGAATACTTTCAGAATAAACAGTACAAAAAACACTAACATTGAATTCCCAATAAAACATGTACCAGCAGTTCAAATTAACACTTGATTGAAGTTTGTCATTGTATCAAAAAGTTACAAGTTCATACATAACTCTCTACTTATTAACATTATGTGGAAGTTTGCTCAGAATCACAGTAAAAAAAACAAGATATCTAAACAAGTTTTGGGCAGTAGTACACCTCAAGTCTTCTCTACTCTTATAAAAATGTATCTCAACTTATCTGCAGGCCACAAGCACCTGTCACAGTGGACAATAACTACTGTAATAACTAACCACAGCTCTAGTGCTCCCCTTATGTAACCTTCCCTATTTGGCAAATCAATCAGTGTATAGAGTGACAGCTCTCCTCAGGGATAATCGACATTGGAATCCCTTTCACCAATGCCTTAGTGTGCATACAACTTTATCTGGAGCCATTAAGAGTCCACAGTGTTATGCATTTGCATACTCAGAGCAACATGAAAGGAGAAAGGCATGCTGGGTAATGATAATGACAGTTTCTCTGTGGCCCAACTCCTTTATCAGTCTCCTACACTGGGAAGCCAAAACACCTGCAAAAAGAGAAACAGAGAGCGTGGGGGTAGAGGTTGGCAGGGGCCAGTGAAAGACAATGTCTGAGCGTGTCTGAGTGAGTGAGTGTTTGGCTGATGAAAGTGTTTGTGTGTGTGTCTCACCATATTGGAGCAGGCGCTGGCAAACATCATGTATTTAAGTTAAACTGCAGTGTGTTGATTGGTAAAGAATGCTTCCCATCCAGAACAGCTATTTTCATCGCACTCTCTGAGAGTTAGTTAGGTGGTTATTGATGATGGATTGGGGGAAAATAGTTATACAAACCTCTGGACTTATTGGAGTTCAGATAGTAATAATATCAGCTAATTGGGTCAAATGGCAAATTTATTTGGGTGATCCTAGAATTATCTTGAGTGCGTCAGACTTGAAATTGTGTTGAGTTGTTCTGATATTAGATTTCCGTGGATCAGGGAGGGCTTGGTAAGACAGCCTAGTTTGCCAAGTTCTAATGTTGGGACTTGGAAGTGCTGGGCTCACCAATCATGACAAACTTTGAGTCTGGGGTGAAGCAGCAGGCCTCGAGTGAAATGTTGTTGTAGCCCTACATAACACACAGGAGAGACACATGTCAAGATGCAGCCAGTCAGAAAATAACTATGTATTTACTAGAGATAATACACGATGTGAGCTATTTGCATACTAGTAGATCTGTGTGTGAATATGTACATTAGGTCCATCAGTGAAGTGTGATAACAGTTCTCTCACTGAGAAAGTGTGCAGAACAGCTCCATTGAATGCATCTAGGATGTGAATAGCGCCCCCATTGGTAGAGCATACCACCATAGTCCCTGTGCCCAAGAAAGCAAAGGTATCCTGCCTAAATGACTACCGTTGGTAGCCATGAAGTGCTTTGAAAGGCTGGTCATGGCTCACATCAACACCATCATCCCGAAAACCCTAGACCCAATCCAATTTGCATACCGCCCCAACAGATCCACAGATGACGCAATATCAATCGCACTCCACACTGCCCTTTCCCACCTGGACAAAAGGAACACCTATGTGAGAATGCTGTTCATTGACTACAGCTCAGCGCATCAACACCATAGTGCCCTCAAAGCTCATCACTAAGCTAAGGACCCTGGGACTAAACACCTCCCTCTGCAACTGGATCCTGGACTTCCTGATGCGCCCCCAGGTGGTAAGGGTAGGCAACAACACATCTGCCACACTGATCCTCAACACAGGGGCCCCTCAGTGGTGCGTGCTCAGTCCCCTCCTGTACTCCCTGTTCACTCATGACAGCACGGCCAGGCACGACTCCATCACCATCATTATGTTTGTTGATGACACAACAGTGGTAGGCCTGTTCACTGACAACATTGAGACAGCCTATAGGGAGGAGGTCAGAGACCTGGCAGTGTGGTGCCAGGACAAACACCTCTCCCTCAACGTGAGCAAGACAAAGGAGCTAACCATGGACTACAGGAAAAGGAGGGTCGAACAGGCCCCCCATTCACATTGACGGGGCAGTAGTGGAGCGGGTGGAGAGTTTCAAGTTACTTGGTGTCCACATCACCAACAAACTATCATGGTCCAAACACACTAAGACAGTCGTGAAGAGGGCACGACAACATGTTTCCCAGATCCTCAAAAAGTTATACAGCTGCACCATCGAGAGCATCCTGACCGGTTGCATCACCACCTGGTATGGCATCTGCTCGGCATTTGACCGTAAGGCGCTACAGAGGGTAGTGCGTACGGCCCAGTACATCACTGGGGCCAAGCTTCCTGTCATCCAGGACCTATATACTAGGCGGTGTCAGAGGAAGACCCAAAAATTGTCAAAGACTCCAGTCACCGAAGTCATAGACGGTTCTCTCTGGTACCACACGGCAAGCGGTACCAGAGCGTCAAGTCTAGGTCCAAAGGGCTCCTTAACAGGTTAATTAACTTACCACCACCACCACCAATTAACCATTACATTTTTTTTTTTACAGAAAACCATGGAACCACCACTTCAATATATGCCTACACTCTTACAAAAAAAGGTGCTATCTAGAACCTAAAAGGATTATTCCGCTATCCCCATATGATAACCCTTTGAAGAACACTTTTTTTGGTTCCAGGTAGAACCCCTTTGGTGTCTAGGTAGAACCCTTTTGGGTTCCATTCCACAGAGGGTTCTACATGGAACCAAAGACTTCTACCTGGAACCAAAAAGGGCTCTCCTTTGGTGACAGCCAAAGACCCCTGTTGGTACCCCTTGTTCGAAGAGTGTACTCAACAAGTTCAACCTGTTCAGTTTACACCATTTAATTCTGTACTCAAACTTCTGCCTGGTATTCAAGATAACCCACAACATAGCACCACCACCTTTGAAGGTTTTCGCAAACCTTTGCTCACACACACTGTAACAACTTTCCTCTTCTTCTGACGAGGAGTAAGAGATATCGGACCAATTTGCAGCGTGGTAAGTGTCCATTTTAATATGTAAAACTGAACACTAAAAAAATACAAAATAACAACGTGAAAGAACAAACAAAAATCGAAACAGTCCCGTATGGTACAGACACAGGAAACAACCACCCACAAAACACAATAGACAACAGGCTACCTAAATATGGCTCCCAATCAGAGACAACGACTAACACCTGCCTCTGATTGAGAACCATACTAGGCCAAACACATAGAAATAGAACAACAGAACAAAACATAGAAAAAACAACATAGAATGCCCACCCCAACTCACACCCTGACCAAACTAAAATAAAGACATAAAAAAGGAACTAAGGTCAGAATGTGACACACACACACAGTACTGTAGCATCTTGATTACATTTTTCACATTTTAGGCATCCAGCTGGGGCCTTGGATGGATGCTGCACTGAGATGGGCACAAGGGTATGTAAATACAGTCCTTTTCAGTGTGGTGGCAAATTAGTTGAACAGGAGAAGAGGATGTGGTTACTTGTGGAGGGAGAGCAGTGAGGGTGGTGGGTTGAACAGCTGCATTGAAGCTGATTGGTTGATCTGGCTCATCACATCTTCTTGACTAAAAGAAAGAGATTTAGAAATGAGTTCGACATTGCCATAGTTCAACAGCTGAAAAGCTGTCATTAACATACTCCCAGAGATAGCAAGACATTCAGTATTCACTGAATGAAGTAGCCAACCCATCTCCACTTACAATTTCATTCATCAATGAAATAAATTATATTATAAACTGGATGGTTCGAGCCCTGAATGCTGACTGGCTGACAGCCGTGGTATATCAGACCGTATACCACAGGCATAACAAAACATGTATTTTTAATGCCCTAATGATGTTGGTAACCAGTTTATAATAGCAATAAGGCACCTCGGGGGTTTGTGATATATGGCCAATATACCACGGCTAAGGGCTGTGTCAAGGCACTCTGCGATGCGTCGTACATAAGAACAGCCCTTAGCCGTGGTATATTGGCCATATACCACACCCCCTCGTGCCTTGTTGTTTAACTATAGCACATTCAATTATGTTATTATTGTTGACTATTGGCTACTCCTGTATCTACCTTGTACAATACCATAATCATTGAATGAAGTAGCATACCCATTCACATTTACAATTTAATTGATCAATTAAATAAATAATACTAGCACATAGTTACATTATTGTATAATAGGCTACCCCTGTAGCCACACTATAATAGGATACCTTTATGATTTAATTGGTTGTCAGGCATTATTTTAGGTCTTCAATCAAAGTTGTATGTTGTACCTTGTTTCCCTCCCTCAGGGAATAGTAGTTAATATTGTACACTAGCCTACTACACTATCAACACAGTACATAATATTGCCTACTTGCCTTCGACAATACGTTATCAACTCAGCAAAAAGTTAATGTTTTCAAATAATCCACATGTTCCTTAACATAATAGGCCTAAATATTTCATCCCAAGAATTCTGAATAGCACGCACCCTCTGGGAAATCTTATGAACTCGTCTATACGACTGAAAGTCACGGACACAACTCGTATTGATTGTCTGGTGAACTGGGAACTGGAAACAACACAGTCTGTGATTGGCTAACGTTTAGCCAAGATAACATTGTGGTCCTGTGTGGCTCAGTTGGTAGAGCATGGCGCTTGCAACGCCAGGGTTGTGGGTTCATTCCCCACGGGGGGACCAGGATGAATATGTATGAACTTTCCAATTTGTAAGTCGCTCTGGATAAGAGCGTCTGCTAAATGACTTAAATGTAATAACATACCATCTCATGAGGTGTTGAGGATGGGTTTTAAAAGTGATACAAATGTGACATGTCGCAATTGTGGTGGGAATGCCCAACAAGGGTGTTTGAGAATGAGGTGGCCAAAGTCAGAGCTGTCCAGAGAATTTCATATGCAGCGACTGTTAACAGGGTTGAGGGTTCGAATGGTGCTTCTGAAGAGTCCATGGTGGTGGATAGGCCTTCACTGAAGGCTGCAGGGGTTGCCATTCAACAGCAGGACACAGATACGTGGGGGCGGCAGGTCGCCTAGTGGTTAGAGCATTGGACTAGTAACCGTAAGGTTACAAGATTGAATCCCCGAGCTGACAAGGTGAAAATCTGTCGTTCTGCCCCTGAACAAGGCTGTTAACCCACTGTTCCTGGGCAGTTAAATCGCTGTCATTGAAAATAAGAATTTGTTCTTAACTGACTTGCCTAGTTAAATAAAGGTTAAGAAGGTAGCCTTTATAGCTATGGTGATTAATGGCACTGCCAAGGTGGAGAAGAAGTCCAGGAAAATAGATATCATTGTGGATGCGGCGGAATGGTTCCTGGGACTGAAAGACTTCTCAGCGGAGAAGTTGCATGGAGTATTGTCACAAGCTGTACCATCTTCTCAGGTCATAGAACCTGAGAAGGGAGATAGGGAGATTTGAAGGAAGAAGTGGGAGTTTTGGGGTTTTGTCAATGTGTTTTTTTATTGTTTTATTTTGGGTGGATTAAGTTAGTTTCCCCTATCACGTATGGGTTTTACTTTTACTTTGTTTTTTTCCAACCCCATCCAGTTGGTAGCAGTAATACATATTTTTGGGTGTAGTCTGCCATAAAACCCACCGAAGAAGAAGAAAATGAAGCATCGAGTGAAACCACATTACCTATTGGATATTATCTTTTCTAGACTGTGATAACAGGAAATACACAAGCCATAGGCTACACACTATAGCTCAATGTGGTCTACATCGGAATATCGGCTTGCATGTGAAAAACTGTAAATTATAACATTTATGGTTGAGATTTAATTAATATAAATATAAACTATGCACCTTTAATTAATATAAATATATTCCATCTAGACACCGTTGCCCTAGAGCACATAAAAAACGATACATACCTTGGCCTAAACATCAGCGCCACAGGTAACTTCCACAAAGCTGTGAACGATCTGAGAGACAAGGCAAGAAGGGCATTCTATGCCATCAAAAGGAACATAAAATTCAACATACCAATTAGGATCTGGCTAAAAATACTTAAATAGTTATAGAACCCATTGCCCTTTATGGTTGTGAGGTCTGGGGTCCACTCACCAACCATGAATTCACAAAATGGGACAAACACCAAATTGAGACTCTGCATGCAGAATTCTGCTAAAATATCCTCCATGTACAACGTAAAACACCAAATAATGCATGCAGAGCAGAATTAGGCCGATACCTGCTAATTATCAAATCCAGAAAAGAGCCGTTAAATTCTACAACCACCTAAAAGGAAGCAATTCCCAAACCTTCCATAACAAAGCCATCACCTACAGAGAGATGAACCTGGAGAAGTGTCCCCTAAGCAAGCTGGTCCTGGGGCTCTGTTCACAAACACACCCCCCAGGACAGCAACACAACTAGACCCAACCAAATCATGAGAAAACAAAAAGATACTTGACACATTGGAAAGAATTAACCAAAAAACAGAGCAAACTAGAATGCTATTTGGCCCTAAACAGAGAGTACACAGTGGCAGAATACCTGACCACTGTGACTAACCCAAACTTAAGGAAAGCTTTGACTATGTACAGACTCAGTGAGCATAGCCTTACTATTGAGAAAGGCCGCAATTTTAATATATCACATATCTACTGAGTGAAATAACACAGTGTGCCATCACAGCAGCAAGATTTGTGACCTGTTGCCACAAGAAAAGGTCAACCAGTGAAGAACAAACACCATTGTAAATATAACCCATATTTGTGCTTATTTATTTTCCCTTTTGTACTTTAACCATTTGTACATCGTTACAACACTGTATATATACATAAAATGACATTTGTAATGTCTTTATTCTTTTGGAACTTCTGTGAGTGTAATGTTTACTGTTCATTTTTATTGTTTATTTCACTTTTGTATATTATCTACCTTACTTGCTTTGGCAATGTTAACATATGTTTCCCATGCCAATAAAGCCCCTTGAATTGAATTGAATATAAACTATGACTTTCATTACAGTAACACGCAGACGTTAGTACGGCGTTGGTAACACGTTCAATGGTAGGTGACAGCCACACGGTGGTACTGTTGCCTAAACTGAATTCAAGCCTGAATCAATCCCCATCCCATAGTATGTACACCGTGTCGCTAACTAGCTAGTTCGCCAGCAAACTGTCATCCTAACCTCCAGTCTGCTGTTCCAGTGGGAGGCAGGGACAACCGGTAGACAGTGTCCTTTGCACCCACCTGTCGGGCAAGGTTTTCTCCGTATACGGGAGGCGTGGGCAATACTGTGTGTTTGTTTTCTATTGGAGAAAGCTAGAAAATTGGAGTAATAACATGTTTAAATACTTAAGACATTGTCTCGAATCTAGGTTATACCTTTAGATTTCGAGAAAATTAACAACTAAAGAATAATTGTTCACTTCTTGTTGACTTCTCAAACCACGGACTGGTCTGCTTCACAAGCATTCCCGGAAGTCTTGAGATGTTGCGTCTCTGGTTTAGAAACTCTGTGGCACAGGCTTTAGAAACTCTATGGTAGCAAATCTGAAAAAAGGGAAGTCAATTTACATCATTTCCGGTGACGATAACCCTGATTGTGCACTCGTGTTTTCAGCTTCAGAACGACATGAGATTTAACGATCTTCAAAGTAGCTAGTTATCATGAACAGCTATAGGACGGTTACATTGGCTTGTAATAATGATGTTATAAGGACATGTAAAGTGGTAATTCGCTCAGGGAAAACGGGCAGTATTTGTCACATATCGAAGGGAGTAGCATTCTTGCTTACCCGAGCACATGCTTCTGCCCCGAGACGAGAGGAACCACCACCAGTGTCTGACTCTGACAAGAGACCGAATCTGAGAGCCATCGACCTTGCACGCAAAATTCGCCAGGAGAAACAGAAAGGAAATGCAACTGGTGGTGGGTCAGACGCGGCTGTCCTTAATCCGTCGGTGCCAGTGTCCCAACTGCAAAAGAGGGTCATCGAGCTGCGACAGTTCACTCAGCAGCTACAGAATGTTCACCCCAACGTTCTTGCAAAGCACCTTCACAGAGGTCTGATCCTCCCACATCCAGAGCTCGCCGTCGTTAATAAACCCTATGGAGTTTCTGTTCAAGGTAAGGTGTATGAAGTGCTGTATTGAGTCAAACACACAATCAAAGATAACGTGATGAATTAGAGTCTGTTCATTTTAATGTCCCTTTAAGAACACACATCTGTGCTAGAGCAGTGGTCAAATCCACAGTGATTTAAATCCCATATTCTTCCTCTTAGATGGATCAAGCAACAAAAACAACATCTCAGACGTGCTTCCAATCCTTGCCAAGATGATGGATGGAATAAGGGCTGGGTCTCAGCTGCACGTCTGCCTTGGATTAGACAAGGAGACGACAGGGACCCTCCTGCTGGCAAGGACTGAGGAAGCACTGGACTATGTACAAAATCTTCACAAAAACCACCAAGTGGAGAGGAAATATTGGTGTGTTTGTGGATGTGGATTTAGTTTCAAATAAGGATCCAGGCAGCACATCATTCACATTTCAAAACCATCAATTGAGGGCAGCAAATTAACATAGAATATGCCATAAAGCTATTGCAATGACCCTGCCATTAATAAGACATTACTGCTCCCCCAATGGAACTTCCCCTTGGAGCAGCAGTAATGTCTTAATCTGGACGCAAGGGTTATTGATCTTGATTCACGCCTCGCAACATCATGCTACGTCCTTGTTTCGTTACACTTTCAATCATCTTCCATTCTCCCTATTCCCCATGCAGGGTTGTTGCTGTGGGTGTGCCTGTTCCCTCTGAGGGAGTGATTGACATTCCCGTCATAGAGAGAGAGATCACAGGGGCTCAGCCTCACTTCAAGGTAACGTCATATTTTGTAATAATATCTCTGAAACTTCTTAACCAGTGCTGCCAATAGTTCTGTTCAAATCTAGTCATTATGACCAGTATTGTCATCCAGTCAGGCTTTCCTCTCATTTGTATTGGTGGCTTTCAGTATACTGCGCTGTCCTTGAGGTTTTGAGCTTGGCAGTCTTATATACACTGAACCTAACTACCCATAACCCTTCTCAGATGGGCCTGAGTCCTGTGTATAGGGTGAGTGACGGGGGCGAGGGGGTGACCAAAGTGCGGGCCAATCGGCAGGCCCAGGGTGCCGTGACTCAGTACCGTGTCCTGGACAGCAGCAACGGCTGCAGCCTGGTAGAGCTCCAGCCTATCACAGGTAGAGACACTACTGAAGCTGACTCTGGGGTCGTTCTAAGTTGTTCGTTTTTGCAGTCACCCTGCACATCCCAAAAGATTGCTATATAACATGACTGCAAAATGTTATGCTGTTTTCAAATTAAACAATACCTTGCTCTTGTTAAAGCTTTTAGAATTGATTTCAGTCATGTTGTTGAGGGGTCTACCACATGCTAATAACACAGATTAACCTAGGTCCTAGAGGATACTATGCACAATGTTATAGTAACACCAATAACTTTGAACCTTCATAGAAAGCTGTTCCCTCTCTCTTACCCTGTCCACCCTCTTGTGCTTCTAGGGGTGAAGCACCAGTTGAGGGTCCATATGGCATACGCTCTAGGATCTCCTATCCTCGGAGACCACAAATACTCCCACTGGACCAAACTGGCACCTCAGGTAAGGCAAACGAACATCACAATGTAGAAGCTTTACAACAAGGTAGCCTAGCATTTAGACCTATTTGGTGCCAGTGATTGATGGGCTTTTTTTTAATTTTATTTTTTACTTTAGAAACTGCCAGATGGTGTGTTGCGGAGGCTGGGACTGGAACAGAGCAAGGCGCGTTATCTGCCTCTCCACCTGCATGCCCGTCAGCTGACACTGCCAGAGTTCAAAGGTCAGAGTGACATTACGGTGTCTTGCCCCCTGCCAAAGTATTTCACTAGCACTTTGCGACGACTGCAGATCCCGATTCCAGATGAATGATGCTTCAGCAGTTCCTGTGCTGTGCAGACAGGATACAGAAGACTTGCTTCAGAAATATGGAGCAGCATCACTTCAAGTGACCTTTGGCCTAATGGTTTAAGTTTGTACCTGGACTGGGAATTAAAATACATGAAACCAGTATTTTCCTAATTTCACATGCTAGGACCCTATCACAACATGTCATCGGGTCTATTTTAAGAACAGGACCATTTCTTCATAACGCGGAGAGCATCTATGCAGATTTGTTTGAACAGTAAATTAATTTGTAACTTTCATACAGACCTGTAAAATGGTGAACTGATGAATAGTGGTATTCATTGAAATATCAGTGCAAACTCTACCCACCGGAGACAAATTGCACAGTGCCAGTTCTGGCAAGTGACATCACTTCACGGTGTACATTGACAAAACCAGATCCTACATTTGTCCCTTGTGTGGACTTTTTTCTACCAGAGGATCTCGTATGAGAGAAAATAAGGGGTACAGATCTCACTACTACTTCAAATCACTAATTAGTAGCCTGGTTTATTACCATTACATCCCAGTCATGTGTGAATACTGCAACATATAACCTACTGTATTGTGAACTGTTCAACATCGGAGCCAAGGCTTGACATACTTAATGCATCTCAAATCACTCACAGTACAAAAGGCATATTTGAAAACACAGGCTTTCTTTCGCCTCCAACACCACCGTAATATCAATACATACAGGAGATCATAAATGCCTATATATATATATTTTTTTTTTTAAAGTGAGCAGAGGTCCTATTAAATGTCTAGGTTATCCTGCCATGTCTGGGACCTGAGAGCTTGGAGGAAAGAGGTCCGTATGGTAAAAGAGGTACATGTCCATATATGTGTATAATATATTTAAGACTGGATTAGTCCCAATATTTCACCATCCATTTCTGCCTACTTCAGTTTTATTGGGGGGCTGCAGTGGCCTACAAGAGTAGACGAGGAGCTCTGATTTGCTGCGTTGGTCAAAATCCATCGGTCTCGCCAGTCCAGGAAAAAGAATTATGGTGAAGTGAGGGGTTTAGGTGAAGTGGTGGGTGACATGTGGGGGAAAATATATTTTAAAAATCGGTCATTCTGGACTGGGCATTGAGGGTGACATAATTGCCATTGGATGAATAAACACATGGTTCTGTACTTAAAAAAGTCCCATAAATCCACTCTGTAAACACTGTCAGTCCCCCACTCCTGTGGTTGAAAGGTATGATGGGTAGAGACTGAGGCCACTGGAGGTCCTTAGAGTTAGACACTGAGTGAACGAGGTACCACAAAGAGGAACGCTAGAGAAGGGCTGATTTGGGAGTGAAGAGTGCTTCGGTTCCTCCTCCCCTCCCGGCTCAGTGCATGTGGACCGACGACATGGCTATGGTCTCCTGGATCTCTCGCACCATGATGATGCGTGTGAGCATGTGCTCCACCTGCTCACTTGTGATTGGCTGAGTGGAGTACCATATGGGACTGTTTGGCGCCACGACAGGCTCTGGCGTCAGGTAGTACGCGTCGTTACGCCCCTTAGCACTCTGGGGACTGAGAGAGACAGGTGATTAGTTGTTGCAGGGCTCTATGCTGACATTTTTTTCAAGTAGTAGATGTGCTCCTAAGTTGAAAAATGTAGGAGCACAAAAATAAACAGTTGACTTGATAATTAGAAATGCTTCCAGTAGAAGATAAATGTGCCGTTGTGTATTTTTTTATTTAACCTTTTAACACCAAGGAAAACATCACCCTGTGCAATTACGTCCTCTTAGCTACTAGAAATGTACTGAGAATGAGGGGCATTACTCACCATTTGAAGAGGTAAAAGTCATACAGTTTAATGGGGCATCGCAGCGGGTTTTCAGGATCCTCAGCCTGCTCTTCATACATGTCATCAGTCACTGCAAATCAAGTAACAAAGAGGTCAGAACCAGCCAGTAGTGATGGGTCATATGGAATTCATAATGTTACCAAACTCGGCGAATCAGAGGCCCAATGAATTATCCCCAAAGGGAAAGTTTAAAATGTATGAAACACAGAGCTGACTAATACAAATCACTCAGTGACTGGGTATATGGAAATCAGGTCTGACTACAATTTAAGAAGATTAATTTTCCTTGACATTAAGTCAGAGAAGATCTCACCTTTCTGCCCAGCATGGTGTGTCCCCAAAGGGCCATGGCCTTTCAGATAGCGGATACTGGTGCTCTTGTCCTTGGGGTTGGACGGGTTCTTCTTGGTGTGTCTCAGCACCTTGGAGAAGGCCACCTTCAAGTGCTGCTCTACCGTCGTCAGATGGAAATACCTAACGCAGATAGGTTTGTTTAATACCAAAACACACACACTGGGCTTGAGCAATATATCGTATATACCAAGGTTTTTTCAAATACCGAATAGTATGACTTTCAAACCCTCCCCCCCAAAAAAAGGTTGGGGACCCCCCCTGAAGCTATGTCCCCGACACAGCCTTATGTGGATGTGTGCTACGCCACTGCTATTAACTACAAATAAATAAATTCTCTCCAGCTCAGACAGCTATGCATTTTGCTAACTTGCTAGCTGTGGCTAGATGGCAAGATCAAGCTTCTTGGTTACAGCAGAGAATCAATCCATCACGGATCAAGATCCCTGCTGTCTGATGTTTGTGTTGTGTGTGCAGCAAACTGTTAGTAGCCTTTTGAGATCATTGTATAATTAATGTATATAAGCTGGGTTGTCTGTCCTTACAATTAGTTTATGTTCACTTGCACTTGTTAGCATTTAGCTAGAGTCCACTATGGGATTTCGCTAGTAATTATTAGCATTTTTTGGGCCCCCAACATTTGGAAAGAAATAGCACCCCTTGTGTACACCGATGGTAATACCATATACCCCGTATGGTACAGGAACGGTATGAACATCTGGATACCTCCCAATCCCCCCCCCCCCCCTTATCACACGCAACCACCTCAACTAACCTGCAGAAATAAAAACAGCCACTAACCTATATAATTTAAATTACCTTGTGGCTAAGAAAGTACAATTGAATGACAGCACTAGAGAGAAAAAGTATGTGAGCATATGTTGGTGTAGTGCGCAACCAGGAATATTGGTTTCAGAATCATGTGTCCAGATGATTGTGTGCGTGTGCTTCATTCTATAGCTAGAGGACTCCTGATATCTCCAGGATACATCTCCAGGAGTGATAAGTATCATTCGTCTTAATTGGTTGTTGTTTACTATTGTCTTTTTGCTAGCTAGGGCCATCTACTTTAAGTGCTGCCTGTCTTCCCAGTAGCCTACTTGGTGTGTGAACTGCTGACTGATCATAATTTGCAGATGATTGTTGACACATCAACCAGGATTAAGGGGCAGGGCAATTTGTGACTGCTGTCATTTTTGTAATCAGTGGCTGTATTGGAGGGGGGAGTGCTTTCTCCTCTCCTAGGCAATCAGAAATCAGTACCGGGAGTTGTGCTCTTCACCTTTGCAAGGCAATTAGCAATTAGTACTTCAGTCTCCCTTGTTTTCTCAGCAGTGGTCTCGTCACAAAACTAAGATCGTTGCCAAAACGGCATCCCTAGCCGTGTCCTCAGAGCATGCGCAGACCAGCTGGCTGGAATTCAATCTCTCCCTATCCCAGTCTGCTGTCCCCACTCGCTTCAAGATGGCAACCATTGTTCCCGTATCCAAGAAGGCTTAGGTAACTGAACTAAATGACTATCGCCCCGTAGCAATGACTTCTGTCATCATGAAGTGCTTTGAGAGACTAGTCAAGGATCATATCACCTCCACCTTACCTGACACCCTAGACCTACTCCAATTTGCGTACTGCCCCAATAAGTCCACAGACGATGCAATCGCCATCACAATGTACACTGCCCTAGCCCATCTGGACAAGAATACTGTTTATTGACTACAGCTCAGCATTCAACACCATAGTCCCCTCCAAGCTCACCAGTAAGCTTGAGGCCCTGGGTCTCAACTCCACCCTGTGCAATTGGGTCCTGGACTTCCTGACGGGCCGCCCCCAGGTGGTGAAGGTAGGAAACAACATCTCCACTTCGATGATCCTCAACACTGGGGCCCCACAAGGGTGCGTGCTCAGCCCCCTTCTGTACTCCCTGTTCACCCATGACCGCCTGGCCATGCATGCCTCCAACTCAATCATCAAGTTTGCAGACGACACAACAGTAGTAGCCTTGATCACCAACAACGACGAGACTACAGGGAGGAGGTGAGGGCACTCGGAGTGTGGTGTCAGGAAAACAACAGACTCCAGGATGCTGGCCTTCTAGGCAGAGTTGCAAAGAAAAAGACATATCTCAGACTGGCCAATAAAAATAAAAGTTTAAGACGGCCAAAAGAACAGAGGAACTGCCTAGAAGGCCAGCATCCCGGAGTCTGGCCGAGTCTGTTGAGCCTGGTGTTTTGCATGTACTATTTAATGAAGCTGCCAGTTGAGGACTGGTTAGGCATCTGCAATCCAATGTTATTTGTTGCCTAGACTTTACTGCAAATGACACTCAAGTCCAGAGAAAAAACAATACACTAATATTGCAGTTAGCCATGACAGCCTTTATAATAGAATGCTTGTGACCACACACATCTAAATATTGCACTTGGGAAAAAAACATCTTAAAGTAGAAACCGAATGAAACAAACAGGCATTCTATTTTTGCTCTATTTTAGTGGCCACTATAGTAGACATCGATCAAGTGCACAAGGCTACATGTGTGCAAAAATAACATTCACAGAGTAAAACATTTAATTATCCCCCCTCACTCACACACACAAATTGTACTGTCAAGTTCAACACAAAAGCAATATCTTTGGGCTACAGTGCAGGTTATTACATTGTACACTTCCTGCCTGTTGACATCTGTTCTACAATGTGCCAGCAGCAGAGCATGAGACCCTTTGCTGGCATAATTGATCTCTTTCAGGCAGAGTACACCTGGCATACCCCTTTAATCCACTGTATTGGAAAAGTGAGAAAGAGGGGAAGTGTGTGGTGTTCCTTTCACCTCTATACTGTCATCCAGCTTAAGCCTGGCCGAGCTACACGTTACATTTTTTTTAACCTTTATTTAACTAGGCAAGTCAGTTAAGAACAAATTCTTATTTACAATGACGCTTACACCGGTCAAACCCGGACGACATTGGGCCAATTGTGCACCGTCCTATGGGACTCCAAATCACGTCCGGATGTGATACAGCCTGGATTCAAACCAGGGACTGTAGTGACGCCTCTTGCACTGAGATGCCGTGCCTTAGACCGCTGCGTCTATGTGTTACCTATTTAAATGTACTAGAATGCTAAAAGGCCGCTAAAATTTTAAATATCGGTATCGTTTTTTTTTCAAGGGAAATATCGGTATCGGCCAAAAATGTCATATCGGTGCAACACCAGCTGTAACGTTAGTTAGCTAGCTAACGTTAGCTGTCTGACTTTATTAGCCAGCAAATTGTCACACCATAAACTCAATTACTTGATCAGTAGGCTAATGTTGCTCAACATTTCTCTGGCTAGCTAATGGAGAATTCGATCCAGCTAGCAAGATAACGTTACTTAACAATGCTAACAATACTAGTACTTGTTCCATCACTCTTTCTCCCTTACCTCAAACTTTCCAAATGCCAGTTGTTTTTGGTTACAGCTCATGAAGTACGCTTCATCACCTTCTCACCCGTCTGTGGTCATGCTTTTCATTTTGGTTTCAAAATGGCAAATTTCGCCTTAAGGTGACTAGTTTGCATCCCTGCGGCATCCCTTCTTTCTTTCCAAAACACTTGAGCGTGTTGCCTCTGACCAACTCTCTCGCTACCTCTCTCAGAATGATCTTATTGACCCTAACCAGTCAGGCTTCAAGACGGGTCTATCAACCGAGATTAATCTTCTGTGTCAGATGCTTTCTGCCCTGCCAAAGCTGACTCTCTCTCCTCTGTCAGCATTCTCCTAGATCTTTTCCGCTGCCTTTGACACAGTGAACCATCAGATCCTCCTCTCCACCCTCTCAGGGCTGGGTGTCTCAGGCTCTGCACACTCTTGGATTGCATCCTACCTGGCACGCCGCTCCTACCAGGTGACGTGGAGAGGATCTGTGTCTGCACCACATACTCTCACTACTGGTGTCCCCCAGGACTCGGTTCTACACTCTCTCCTCTCTATACACCAAGTCACTCGGCTCTGTCATATCCTCAAATGGTCTCTCCTATCATTGCTATGCGGATGACACTACTTTTCTCCTTCCCCCCCTTCTGACACCCAGGTGGCGACACGCATTTCTGCGTGCCTGACAGATATCTCAGCTTGGATGTCGGCCCACCACCTCAAGGTCAACCCCGACAAGACAGAGATGCTCTTTCCCACAGGGAAGGCCAAGACCTCTCCATCACAGTTGACAATGCCACGGTGTCCCCTTTCCAGAGTGCAAAGAACCTTGGCGTGACCCTAAACACTGCCATTCTCTGCAAACATCAAAGCATTGACCCACTCCTGCATATTCTATACATCTATAGAGTAAAACCCTACCTCACACAGGAAGTGGCGCAGGTCCTAATCAAGGCACTTGTCATCTCCCGTCTGGACTACTGCAACTTGTTGATGGCTGGCCTCCCCGCTTGTGCCATCAAACCCCTGCAACTTCTCCAGAATGCTGCAGCCCGCCTGGTGTTCAACCTTCCCAAGTTCTCCCATGTTACCCCGCTCCTCCACACACTCCACTGGCTTCCAGTCGAAGCTCACATCCACTACAAGACCATGGTACTTGCCTATAAAGCAGCAAGAGGAACTGCCCCTCCCTACCTCAAGGCTATGCTAACACCCTACATCCCCAACCACCTATGGTCTCTTGGTCCTCCAAGCTTGTCTCTGTCCTGACACTCCAATGGTGGAACCAACCCTCGCACCTCCTCCTGACTTTTCTTGAACTAACACTTGCACTTCACTTTCTTTCTACTAGTTCTGACTTTGCTGATAGCTTCTGAGGTCAAATATACTTATTATGACTGTGATATGTAGTTGTCCGACCTAGCGATCTTAAGACGAATGCACTAACTGTAAATCGCTCTGGATAAGAGCTTCTGGTTGATGACTAAAATGTAAGTGTGTGAGACTCACTTAGTGTTGAAGAACATGAGTGTGGTAAGCAGCGTGGCTGGTGAATGGGCTCCTAGTTGTTTACACTCCCACAGCATCTCCTCTGTCACGTGACTGGGAATGATGTACCCTGGGAGGAGAGAGCAGCCAATCACGATACACTCTCCTCTAATGAGACCACTGCATTCTGCACAGAAATGTACTCAGGTATGGAAGTCACGAAAATACACAACAGAATTGTGAGTTTCTCTTGCACTTAACAAAAAGCTATCAGACTATGCACAGAACAATCAATGTTCCAAAGTGCTTTGACAGTTCCACCCTAAGACCTTCAGCAGGCTTTTACCTGTACTCTCTCTTGCACTTACACAGAAACACAAAAGACAATCGGTGTGGCTCTTACCTAGTGGATGTATGCTGGGCCTCCACTCATCCAGGGCTTTGTGTAACCACTGGGAGAAGCGTGTGTAGTACTGGTCAGAGAAGATATCATCCACCCGTCCGTTTTCAAAGAGGTACTGCCAGCAGAAATACAACCTCTATCAACTGTAATACATTTCAGTCAGTATCTTGTACCATGTGTGTTTGTGGTACATGTCAGTGACAGGGCAGGTGGGGCAAAGCCCCACTGTTATTTTGGCATTAATAGGTGTCACATATCAGTTTGCAAACAATGTAAAAAAGTATAATAATCACTGAATTAATAAAGCCGCATACAAACATTGTCTCTTTTTTGCTGAAGGCAGCTCCAAAATGCAGGCGTTTCAGCCTAGCTCAGTGCTTTCTCTGGTGGTGGGGCAGCCAGTGGAAAATATGGATTGTTGAGCCATGATTGGCTAAGTGTTCTGTCACTCATGGGGACACTACGTCACTGCAAAATCTACGGGAGAGCTCAAAAATTCAAACCCCTTGGGTGCTGCCATAGAGTTACATTAGAAGTGCCCATCCAAGAAGGCTCAAGGTCATTGGCTACAGATAAAATGACGTCAAATCACGTTATATGTACCATAGCTTTAATTGGACTGATCATGTCAACATCATACTTTCAAAATCTTAGCTAGAAAACATTATCATTAATCAAGTCGACAATCTACTGGCAAATCCTGTTCAAGCCTTGTCATATGAAGAGAAATTATATACAAAACATATTGGTGCTCATCAGCCATAAACATTACACGTCACAAATTCAACAATGAGTGGTTTGGAAGGAATCAATGGCCTTCTGTAAGCATTGCAAAGCAATCACTAGCCTGTTATTCAGTGGAGTGGGTGTGTGGTCCAAGTCTGGGTTTAAGGGTCTGTTTTCCAAGCTTAAAAAGGATAAACATTAAACATTGGCCATGCTGTCAATCCAGCATGACTTCTAGCGCGTTCGAAACAACTGGAAACTCGGAAATCTCAGACTTCAGGGAGTTCAAGACAACTGGGGACTCAAAGAAACAAGCTCTGACTATGAAAATAAGTTTTGAACGTTTGTCAAACTTGGGAACTCAAGCCTCTTTCTAGAACAGACCTGAAGATCACGGACGGCATGATACGACCTTGTTTTTCCCCCGCTCAGAGTTCCCAGTTGTCTTGAAAGCACCACAAATCCAGAGATTGCCAGACTTTGATGACAAAATTTGCCACCAAGAACCACTGCACCACCTTCCTGTTCAAGTGAGCACAGCACAACAAGGTGAGTGCAGAAATGTATTGTATGCTGTGCATAAATTATGTAATATGTCAGGGAGATATGTATACTGTAGCTAAGAAAGAAATACACAAAGTGTATGTTGTGCAGTAAGCTGTTAGTAGCCTATGTGCCTAATAATTTGGTCCCTTTCCCCCTCATTGCTTAGCCTACTATTCTGACTTGGTGGTGCACATTTAGCCTATAATCTGTTTTAGAGAAATGTCATCATTGGATATTGTAAGAGCTTTTATTGTCTGCTTATATGCCCCCTTTATATATTCTACGGTTCTGACTTGGTGTACAGAGAGAATACTGTAAGAACGGCCCATGTTCTGAATTCTGTCGCAATATTTTAAAAGTGCTGAACAAATAGTTATATTGACTACGTCCATCCTAGCTCGCTCATGAATGTCTTAATCGAAATTACGGATTGCTTCTTATCAGCTCGTCATCCCCTTATGCATGCCATAGTTTGTACATTTCAATTGTCAGTAGAAACCACATTTGTTTAAGCAAGTCAGCCATATCAGCTATGTTTTTTTAAAAGGCAGTAAATGAGGCTGAATGAACTGTTTTGTTGCCAGACATGGCTTCGCTGATAGCCAGGTGTAGCAGTGGTAAGGTGTTGGGACTGCTGTTAGGACTCTGTTGTTGGGACAGCTTTATGTAGGCCCTAACAGTTTGTGCACAACGTTTGTCACTGTTATAGTGCAATTAATGTGTTGTGTAGTGGCTTTGTTGGCATTCATCAACAACAAAAAAAGAGAAGATGTTTGCCCCACCAAGATTTACACGCCACTGGTCATGTGGTATGCATACCTTCTGTATACACAGGAAGATGTAGTAGAGGGCATCAGGCTCAAAACGTTCTCCCTCCAGCCCCTGGGCCTCCTGGGTCATGAGAGCCAGAGCCACGTTGAGCTCAGCCACCGCACTCGACACCAGGTCCTCCTGGAAGCGCAGGGCCTGCCGACCTGTACAAAGAGAGAGAAAATAAATATGGTAATTTGGAAGACACTTTTATCCAAACTCTGACTAATAGAACATTCAGTGACATATTCAGAATTAAGAACCTACAAACCTACAAGAGAAAGACAGAAAGATGCAGGAGAAAGACAGGAAAGACAGGAAGGGAGGAGAGTGGAAGAGAAGTTCACATACTTGGCGAAGGCAATTTAATGAGTGGGAGTGTGTTGAAACTCACGTCCAATGGGCGCCAGCTTGTTCTGCTCATCCTTGTCCAGCTCTGCGTTCTTGCGCTGGACCCAGAGGCGCCACACATCCAGGCCCTCCTCAGGCTTCAGAGAGATGGGCATCAGTAGCTCCTGGGGGGCCTCCACCTGGGACTCTGACTCCCCGTGACCCTGCAGGGGGGGGGGCACATTAGAAGTGAAACGTTAGAAGAGAAACATGCACACTACATGCTTTGCTCATTTGTGGTGCAGGGAATTACATTTCCTAAAATGCCTTCAAGGGGAGAAAGACGGCACAGTGGACATAAAACTGGAGACAGGGAATAGGTGTTCATTAATTGAAACAATCATATCCTGCTTAACTGGTGGAGAGTACTGACTTAACCTACAACATAATCTAACAGTCCAACATGTTGTTAATTATTGATTAATCCAACATATGTCATAAAGCAAAAATCTACATTAACGTTGTGGAAAACCTTGAAATCGGAGGCAAGGACAAAGTCATGGTCTAACCCAAGGAGTGAAGGTCCTGTTCTGACCTGTAGGTGGAGCTGGTGCTCCTGCTGCTGCTGGGGGTCCCAGATGTGAAGCTGCTGCGTGCTATTGTAAGCCCCGCCCACTGTCTGCACCACCACAGGGCAGTGAATGTTCCCGTTCATGAACTGCGTTGGGAACAGCGTCTGCACCACTTCCTCATTCGTCGTCCCGGACACCGACACGGTGCCACCCGACTGGACGGACAAGGCACCCGACGTCGAGGAGTGGGCCACTCCGTTGTCCTTGTTGTCGTGGTGACTGGAGGACACCTGCATCGTGCTGTAGGCCTCCTGAGGAATGGCAATATGATGCACGCCCCCTTGCTGCCCCCCAGAGTATACAGGGATGGTCCAGGTCTCCCCGGCAGGGCCTGTGATGGTACCCGTGGTGCTGTACAGGTGGGTGCTGTCCACAGTGAGCAGGTCTGGCCGGATGGACAAGTACTGCTGCTGCTGCCCCTGCCCTTGGGGGAGGGCCAGAACCACCTGCTGGCTCTGAGGGAGGGCATAGGACACCTGGATGGGGACATCCATCTTGCGCTTCTTGGCAGGTTGGAGGACGCCAGCTCTCCTCTCTGCCTCTCGGGGAGAGCCCTGCTGCTGCTGAGGAGACATGGCCTCCACCGTCTGGATCTGGATCTGCTGGCCTCCCTGTAGTTGAATTTGTTGACCGCCGGGTAGCTGAATGTGCTGGATTTGTTGCCCACCTTGTAGTTGGATTTGTTGACCGCCTGGCAGTTGGATTTGTTGACCGCAAGGTAGCTGGATTTGTTGCCCGCCCGGCAGCTGGATTTGTTGACCCCCTTGAAGTTGGATGTGTTGACCCCCTTGAAGTTGGATGTGTTGACCCCCTTGAAGTTGGATGTGTTGACCACCCTGTAAGTCCCCTTGAAGCTGGATGTGTTGACCTCCTTGGAGCTGAATTTGCTGACCCCCTTGTAGTTGAATATGCTGGATTTGTTGACCGCCTGACACTGCTGCCACCAACTGGGCCTGGATCTGAACGAGACAGAACAAACACCTGAGCATGGTGTATACACTTACTGGGTGAGGAGAGTACATGGATGGGGTGGGTGTGTATTTAATAATGCAGCGTGGTGTGTGTGTGTGTATGTGCACCTGTTGGTGCTGCTCCTCTGTGAGCTCTCCTTGCTGGACCAGCTGCGCTGCTGTGGGGATGCCCTGGAGGTCCACCGTCTGGTCCTGCTGCCCCTGGATCTGCACCTGATCACAGAGAATGAGAATGCACAGTGCACCACCATCCATCACATGCCACATGTCTGAGGGTGGTGGGGTTCTGTGTTTCCCTGACCACTGCATTTTCATTTGAACATTTTGGTTACAGGCCCTGGATGTCAATAAAGAGGCCTATCGGTCCAGTCTGGAGAATAATTGAGTGGAAACACTGCTTATGGTGTAATAGGTAGGGTGAGTGAGGGAAGGTCTCACCTGTACTTGTATCAGCTGTTCAGACCCCTGGTGCACACCAGCAGCCATCTGGGGTGAGATCTGTGCAGAGGTCACCTGCACCTGTTAATCCACAGGAGAATGAATCAATCGCAGAGCAAAGGTAGCAATGATAGTGACAATAAGATAGGTGCTGCCAGTGTTGAAGGATTAGTTGGGCTTTACTCTCAATTTGGTCAATTGATCTGTTCTTTAATGTATATAGACTAGATAAGGGCAAAGGGAACTCGGCAGCCTGAGGTGTATTCAAAAGAACTGAACTACTGAAGGAACCACGTAAGGAGGTCTCTCCTCTTACCGGACAGGCCAGCTCCAGCAGTGAGCCAGCTACCTCTGTGCTGTCTGTGTAGACACAGTTGCCCCCCTGCTGGTAAACCATGGTGGTGGTAGTGGCGGCGTCGCCCTGCTGTCTGAAGTCCTGCAGCGTCTCAGGGCCCTTGTTGGCCAGGGACTCCAGGAACTCCTTCATACGGTGCTGGGGCACGCTGCGGGCCTTCTGACGCACGTATTCGTCAAATGAGACCACACCGCTCTCTACGGGCTCGTTCATGACAATTCACTCTGCCCTCCACGGCACCTGGTGGGGAAAGAAAGGACATAGTTAACACACCTGTCCAGCATCACAGGTCAAGAACTGGGCAGCAATATCACATCCTTTAACTCTGGTGTTAATAGACTGCAGCCACAGTCACCAATACAACCTCACACACTTCAGTGCCATGTTCAGTAGCCTCGAACATTGCAGACAAATGTCATGAACAGGTTCCAAAACGTTCTTTCAGGCTGAACGAGCCCCAGTGTCTATTAGACATTTAAAGGTCCAGGTACACAACTGTTTGCATATAGAGATAAATAGGGTCTGGTAAATAGAGGCGTTTTATTCTATGAGATCATCTTAAATCAGCTAACGCCACTTTGTGGATTCTGATGCATTTATGTAAAAAAAAAAAAAATGTAAGCTCATAAATGCCATGTTAACTGACTGATTATCTCATAGAACAAAACGTATAAGATCCCCCAAGCCTGCTTTAACCTCAGACCTTATTTTGGGGGTTTGTTCCAAAACCCTATTAATTCCCAATTCATTTTCCTCATAGGGATTGCTAAACGAACCAGAGGTGACTAATTTCCGGGTTTTAGGATTACAAGCCGGCGAGCTCTATTAGAGGGGGAAGTGAAGCCAATTGGGGCAAAGTGCACTAGCAAACCCCTTTCTATGATGAACTTTTAACCAATTATTCCTCCATCTGAACAACTGGCACTATGTTCTGTATACTGTATTAGGCCGTTGTGGTATACATTATCTGTCTTTGAAAAAATATGATAGTATTTTTATTATTATGATGCTAAGATTTGCTTGCTAGCTACATTTACTACAGGGGCAGAGCCACCAGCCTCTGTGCATCCTTAGCCATCTATCACATGATTGCTTTTTCTTATGTTAATTATATTCATGCTGCCTAGTTTAACTACTAAAATCCCACAATCTGAATGAAGTTAACATTTGAAAAAGAATAGTGTACTTGAGTGATGAATATACGTGCAACTTCTGCAAAGCATTCTACAACAATACCTAGCTAACTAGTTGCTAACGTTTTCTGGCTAGCTAACTAGCAGTACATCTTCCCATGCTACCTTAAATAAAAACCAAAACCCCTCGGTTCGGCCAAGGCACGGCGTTCAAAAGTAATTCGATAAACCCCAAGTCATTTGCTTTCCACATGCCATTTGTTAGTATTCATTGTATAGCATGCAATGAATTGCAATAATTTAAATTTAACAGCTAGCTAGCCAACTAAACAATTAGCTAACTAGCTTGCTAGCCAGCTACGTGACGTGTGCTTATTTCTGAGATATTTACCCTCGTATCGAATAGAACAATGTGGGAAAATCCACACAAAGAATTTGGCTCGCGTACAAGTTTATCCAATACAATTCCGAGCGTTTGTGGAAAATATGTGTCTAACTGTAAAATGTTACTATTAATTAAGAGAACATTATTTAATCGATACATAGAAAATTACGGAAGTAAGCCCGGTGGAACAACGTGAATCCCGGACTGCTGACAAGCAACGGCCACATCAGACATGGCGAGGAGTCGGAGGTCCTTTACCGCAAATTCCACTTGTAAAGGCGAGGCAACAACCATATACAGTCATTCGCAACAACACATTTCATTTTTACGGGAACGAGCATGGCGTGCACCCGAGAGACCAGGGGACCCTAGATTGGTGGCAGGCCAGCGAACTATTTTCTTATTGCAAGAAATACATGACTGTAAAGGTTCGTATTTCAATTAAATAAATATGTCAACAGACACTGATAAGATTAAACTGTTTGTGTCTATACAGTCAATGAGTGTGTTGTGATAATGCATTGTAAATATAGTTGGACATGCCTTGTAATTATTCAAACTATTAATTCTCTGCATTTTCTGTAGATTTGGACGGCGATACCCCCGCAGCACCTGATTTCGAGTCCAGCTCGCCCCCGCGTCCACATGTATCGTGCGCATGTACGCGAACAGGACTCGTAATCTCGTAATGTGCATTGCATGGGCGCTAGTGTTGTGGTACAGATGCTGAGATATAGTAAGAACTCCCACCCATATCCTCTGTATTCTGATCTAACGGTCTTATCTGTTACAATTTCAATTGTGATGTGTCTTGAAGATCCTCTTAGGCCCAGCTTTTGTATATTCTATTAATAACTAGCACTTTTCTTTCAATACTTTACAATTTCTTACACAGTTGTTGGAAGGCGCCATTTTACATTCAGTTCGAATGGGCACGTATTCTCGCGAGTACTTGCTTGGAAAGGGTCACGATTAAGGCATGCATGCTAGTAGCAGAAAGGATGCTTGTCTTTGAGGTTCAATACAATTATTAAATTATAGGACTATTATATTTTATTCTATTCAAAGAATCAGGAAGTTGTGGAATGTCAATTAAATATTTGATATGAATCACATCTATCTTTGTTTTTTCACTGTACATTCTGAAACTTACCAAATACCTTTCAAGGATCGAATACAACCCTGGTTCCTAAAGCACTGTTTGAAATGGCAAAACAAAAAAAAGTTATAATTACAAAACAAACACAGGCTACAATAACATTTTCTCAGTTGGGCTATTGTTAGGCAAAAAAACATCCATATATTAAATCCTAATGTTTTAATGTAAAAGGGAGTGTTAAACTGACTTAAGTTTAAGAAAATCTCATTTTGACCCTTGCACCCTGTTTTCTAAGTAAAGGTTAATTTTGTTCAGAAGTTAATATTCAAGGTCTGTCTGAATGTATAAACTTTTGTGTGTGTATGTGCCTTTAAACAGGAATACAACTGCCCCAGTCTGCCTTAAAGAGCCAGACATGTGCTGGTGAGGCTCTCCCCACAACAGGCTGCCTCTCTGCTCTCTTAAGGTGGACCAGAAGAGATGTGTTGCATGTGTATAGGACCTTGCAGTAACAATGCACGGGAAAGAGTTAATTCCCACGGTCTCTCCTCTAGCCTCTTTGTGATCTCATGGAAGGCTGTCCAGTGGATATGAAAATCACTCTCTTCCCCAGAACACTTCTTATACACCGCATCTCATCTAATAATACGGTACACACACACAACACCCCTCATACAAAGGTCAATTCATATGAGGTGTGTATGATGAGGTGGGACTGATCCCAAGCTGTACAATACATGACAACCTGTTATGACTTGTTGACAGCATACACAACACATGGCACTATGTTACAATTGTGGAATGAATGAGAGGCCCTCACATAGACTATTACTGCTCCAAGTGCTTTATTCTTGCACCCAAATACACTACGTTTCGACTTCACAGAAGTCTTTGTCCGGTGTATATTACGATTGACCTAAACCTATTTACATATTATAGTATTCCTCATCACTTACTGTATCATGTTAGTTACATGAATGTGTTTTGTGTATGTCACTGTATAAAAATGTATCTTAAGTTCTTTGTAGGCTAGTCTGTGTTTGTCGGTTGACAGTACCACCTGTCCTCCTTAGCTCAGTGTCTGCCTGAGGTAAGTCCCAGCATACTGGCAATAATCCATGAACTTGGCGTCAAAACAATAGGTATGTTAGTACACACCTACACAATACACACGTACACAATACACACATCTACCAGAATACACACATCTACCTATTCCTATTCTAACTAATTTCCTCTATGTATTTGTAAATCTTTGTGTCTGTGAGGTGTGTCTGTGTGTGTTTTTTCTCTACTGTCCTCGTGCACTGCTGGTATCTTTGCGCCACTCTAATGATCTTAAAGTAATCCTTGACTGATGAGATTACAGAACACAGTGTGATAAGGTATGTAGAGGAGAGACTGAGCATCACTATAACAGATCCACTCAGTGCAAACAGGACAACTACAAAATGGCTACACTTGACCCATGAGACCAACGGGAGAAAAGGGAAAGCCAGTGTGTTACCCAACAACACGACAAATGTGAAGCAGAAGTCTAAAGGATCAGAGGTATATATTGAAAGAGCAGCCTTTTTTATTGCTTTTGGTGGGAATTAAATTGGTTTATTGAAGATTAAGATTTTACTTTGCCTCAAAGTTACTGAAAGAGGAATGATGTCTAAATGTTCTCAGAGAACAGGACAGGCATACCATGCATTGAGGTAGAGATGCTGCAAGTGCAGAGAGGAAAAGAGTGTGTGAAGTATCTTAATAAAACGGTGAAAGTTTTGCTAATTTTTGTCAATTTAAAGGGTAATGTTTTCAACTTTTAATTTGATAACAGATAGACCATAGTAAATTATGTGAAGATACATAAGACAGGAGGATATTAGCTTGGAAATATTATAATGTGCTGTAGTGTGTGTGTATACACACACTCTGCATATGCCTGATACCAATCACAATGAATTGAGGTATCATATTGTATGATGGTGTCTGATTGTACCAAGGAAACACTAATCTTGTGCACCAGACACTTCCTACGCAAGCTGAGTGCAATAGCTTGGGGACAAAGTTAAGGAAACAGACAGGCATGTGACAAAAATGGCACACCTCCAAACTCTCAGAGATCAGACTGCTTGCAGCTGTAGGCTGTTGTATTTTTGCCTAGTTCACCCACAGGTGTAAGCATGCTTGCATGTCACATGTCTCACACACACAGACACACTTGAAAATGCAGATTAATGATCAGGAGGGAAGCTGTTTGACACATAACCCCCAGCTCACATCTTTACAAGCTGATACTTAATCAACAGCAGCTGTTCACCCTGACAAAGTAGTGTTATTGAACTCTGGAAACCACATTACCTACAGTGCCTTAAGAAAGTATTCACACTCTTACTTTTTCCACATTTGGTTCTGTTACACCCTGCATTTATTGTCACTGGCTAACACACAATACCTAAATGTCAAAGTAGAATTAAGTTTTTCAAAATGATTACAAATTACTGTATTCAGCCAATAAGTATTCAAACCCTTTATGGCAAGCCTAAATAAGTTCCGGAGTAAAGATATGCTTAACAAGTCAAAGTAAGTTGCATGTACTCACTCTGTGTGAAATAAGTGTTTAACATGATTTTTGAATGACTACCTCATTTCTGTACCCCAAACATACAATTATCTGTAAGGTCCCTCAGTTGAGCAGTGAATTTCAGACAGATTCAACCAAAGACCAGGGAGGTTTTCCAATGCCTCGCAAAGAAAGGCACCTATTGGTGTCAGGATTTGGCCAGGATTGTTCCGGTTTTGGCCACTAGATGCCCCAATTGTGCTTTTTTGACCCTTTTGTTTTCCCTTGTTTCCAGTTATTATTTGCACCTGTGCCTCGTTTCCCTTGAATGTATTTAAACCCATAGTTTTCCTCAGTTCTTTGCTCTGTGTTTGAATGTTAGCACCCAGCCCTAGCGATGCTGTGAACATTTGTTGCTCCAGTTGGACTCTCTTGTGGTACCTTTTTGTTCTCATTTATTTTTGATTATCTTTTGAGGCTTTTTTCTGCTGTACCTACCACCTTGTGGATTTACCTTTTGACTTGGAGGATTACCTTTTTCTCTTGGAATTACTTTTGACGTTGTGGATTTATATTTTTGCCTGAAGAACCTTTTTACTTTATTAAAACACCGTCTCAAGTACTGCTGTGTCTGCCTCATCTTCTGGGTTCTGCCGACTATTAGTGGCTCAGTTTGCTAAGTGACTGTTTCTCACACCGGAGACCCGAGTTCGTAACCGGGTCCTGACAATTGGTAGATGGGTAAAAAAAAGGCAGACATTGAATATCCCTTCGCATGGTGAAGTTACTAATTTACTAATTTCACTTTGGATGGTGTATCAATACACCCAGACACGTCATTACTAACCCAGTTGCCGGAGAGGAAGGATACCGCTCAGGGATTTCACCATGAGGCCAATAGTACTTTAAAACAGTTAGTTTAATGGTTGTGATAGGAGACACCTGAGGGTGGATCAACAACATTGTAGTTACTCCATAATACTGACCTAATTGACAGTGAAAAGGAGGAAGCCTGTGCAGAATAATATGATTACAAAACATGCATTCTGTTTGCAAGGCACTAAAGTAATGGTATACAAAAATGTGTCAAAGCAATTCCCTTTTTGTCCTGAATACAAAGTGTTATGTTTGTGGCAAATCCAATACAACAAAGAGTACCACTCTCCATATTTTCAAGCATAACGGTGGATGCGTCGTTATGGGTATGCTTGCAATTGTTAAGGACTGTGGAGTTTTTCCAGGATAAAAAGAAACCGAATAGAGCTAAGCACAGTCAAAATCTTAGAGGAAAACCTGGTTCAGTCTGCTTTCCACCAGACACTGGGAGAGGAATTCACCTTTCAGCAGGACAATAACCTAACAAGGCCAAATCTACACTGGAGTTGCTTACCAAGAAGACAGTGAATGTTCCGGAGTGGCTGAGTTACAGTTTTGACTTAAATCTGCTTGAAAATATGGCAAGACCTGAAAATGGTTGTCTAGCAATGGTCAACATGTCAGGTTTCAGGTATGACCCAGATGCAGACAGTGCCGAAGAAACAAATGTTTATTTCTAGTACAGGGCAGGCAAACTACAGAGCAAAGGCAGGCAGAGGTCAGTAATTCAGAGAGGGTGCAAAAGGTTCAGAACGGCAGGCAGGCAGGGTCAGGGCAGGCAGGGGTCAATCCAGTGAGGTGGGGCAGAGGTGTAGAACAGCAGGCAGAACGGTAAAAAAGAGAAGGACTAGAAAACAGGCGCAAGACCAGACAGCCGCAGGGGAATAAACGCTGCTAGGTTTCACAAGACAAACAGAGAACACAGGTATAAATACACTGGGCATAATGGGGAAGATCGGCAACACCTGGAGGGGGGTGGAGACAATCACAAAGACAGGTGAAACAGATCAGTGTGTGACACAACAACCAATTTGATAGAGCTTGAATAATTTTTTAAAGAATAATGGGAAAATGTTGCACAATCTAGGCGTGGAATGCTCGTCGAGATTTATCCAGAAAGACTCACAGCTGTAATTGCTGCCAACGGTGTGATAAAATATTGTATATGTGAAAGATAATGATAAAATAATTCCACTCTGAAACCTTATAACTGTATGAAATTGGTTAGAATCATAAAATTATAATCTGATGATGTGTGTAGTTTTAGTCGGAATTAGGTTAAACAATGTATCTGTATAGTGGAAAAACACAGACTGTGTGAGCAAGGCGTAGTTTAGGATTTGAATTTGTGTGTGTGTGTGTGCCTAGTAAAATACCGAAGAACATTAAAACTGTGTTTGGACCAACCTGGCTAGGCCTCTGAGGAACCTATGATAGGATAGGGAGTACTTCTCAAAGCTTCCCTAATCTCGGGGGAATGGAACTGTCGGCTGGTGAGAACCATGGAGAAGGATAAAACTCACCTACTGTTTGTGTGGAAGTATGTGCCTAGGATACCTACTGTTTGTGTGGAAGTATGTGCGCAGCTATAAAATGGATGTCTTTGTATAATGGACTTTAGAACGTTCTCTGAATAAACTGTACTATCTTTTTGCATAAACTGAGTCTTTGACTAATTATTATTAAACCCATGGTTTTATAGATCTCGGGGATTAGTCAGAGCTACTGATTGTCAGTTATTATCATTGGGATTGAAAATTGAGCTCTAGAAACTGATTAGAGTGTCCACTTTTGGTTATTTTACCCTAACGATGGAACTATAAAACGCTTATTGGATTATCTCCGTCTGGGTACAACATTTGAAATTAAACTGCCCTTAAGGTCTGAAAATGTTAAATTTTTCTTCCCAGTATGAGAGGAATTGCGGGATTTATTGAATAAACTGTTTTCCATAAAGTTAGAGCGAATTAAGAGGGAATCTCGACGTAATTTATAATGTCGTACAAAGCCTAAGGTTTCCATCAAACTAATTATGATTGCGTGATTATTAATGTGATGTAGTCAAGTAATTGAAATACGTTGCATGAGTAAACATAATCTACTTTTATTAAAAGGCGCAAGATCTGTTTCCTAGTCTATAAATTTCGATTTTATTCTTTGACTGCTAATCTATTAATTTGGCATGTGAGAATCATAGCCGGAGTAACGATTGGACCTTTAAATTAGGGCTATTTTTCTGGGAATTGTCTCGATAGTACGAATACAGACAATTGTAAAGTGGGTTTATTTGCAGGGAGTCTTAATCATCCACAAAGCATGCTGGTTCAGTGGTAGATTTTTTTCCTTCCAAGCTGGAGACCCGAGTTCGGTTCCCGGCAAATGCACTAACTAAAATCTGAGTTTTTGATTGTAATTCAACTATTTGTATGTTTTGCCTGGAAAGATACGGTCGCTAGTGTTTGTATAAGATATAAACTGAACGTTTTAATAGCTTGTTTGGTTCAAATTGAAAGAAGGGATAAATGTAACTTTTTAATAGATTGTTTAGGTTAAATTGATAGACTAATTCATTCAAAATAATAGCGAAGCGAATTTCGATGCAAGACGGTGTCTGTTGCCTAAATGATCTGCTGGAATAATGTATTGAGTTAATGGAGTCGTATTTAAATTACTGTATCATAGAGGAGACAGTTACCTAAATTAAAGAAATTCTAAATAATAGCGGAGAGATAATGGCGATAGAGTGGTGCCCACCGAAATGGTTTTCATTCTTATGGATTGACTGACATGTGTTATACATTTGGCAGTACGTGTTATTTTTAAAGTCTTGGACATTTCATGAGTGGGAAGAGGAAAGAGAAGCGAAAGTTATAAAGTTTGGTTTTAATCTTACGATAAGAGGTAAGACAAAATGTTGTTGGAGAGGGGTTATATTTTTGCCCACTGGTAAAATAAATAAATAGGAGAGTTAAGCTGAAAGTGATTCAGGTGTGAGTAAGGAAACATTGTGATAATGTATTCTGATGGTTATTGATTCTTGGTTTGATTGTTTAGGTAACACCAGTGAATTTAAGCAGGAAGTTAATATATTCTAACATTATAATCTGTTTCCATTACGTGGAACAATGTCAGGTCATTAAAGTTGATTGCAGTTTGAGTTTTTATTTTTACAGGGACAGTGCATCATTAATCACAGTTGTGTGTGTCTACTGGTAGGGTATTCCAGACATGGGAAGCTCTCACACTGAAAGCAGATTGACTAAAGGTACTTTTCCTTAAGGGAACTATACAGTCATCTCTCATGGCGGATCTTGTGGATCTGCTGCCATAAGGTTTGGGTTTTCTGTTTAACAAAAGTACTGAGTAGAGGGGGAGCCTGGACATTTAGAATCTTGAATACAAGATAGGCGTCAGTGTATTGCATAAGATTTTTTCCAACTCAGGAGCTTATGCTTTCTATAGCTATTGGGTTTCCTATCAAGTACTTTGAGAGCCTGTTTGCAGACAGACTGAATGGGTTTTAATGTTGAACAGCAAGCTTGGGCCAAACGAGTAAGGTAGTATGTTAAGTGGGGGAGTATCATAGATTTTAATTATAGTTTGGTTACCTCTATAGTCAAAACAATTTCATATGTTTTGGGAAATTAGCTAGGTTGAATTTGGTTATTTGAGTTACCTTCAGACCCTGTACAGACAGAAGGAAGATCATTAATGTACGAGCTGAACAGGATTGACCTTTGGGGAATGAAAACCTTGTGGATATGAGTGGGAAATAGTTTGTTTTGATTTTTACGCTGATGAGACAGCGCCAGCTTTTGAAAGAGTTTAGATTTGTTAAAAAATTAGGGTAGTTTTTACTAAACATAACAGGTTGAAATGATTAGATTGCTGATTAAAGGGGTTATTGGTTTGTTTATTTGTTTATTTGTTTACTGTTTATTGTTGATTTTGGGTGTTGATTTTACTTAATTAAACATTGTATTACCTGATATGTTTGAGTAGGATTCTTTCTTCCGGGACAGATTGAAGTTATCTAAAGTATGTAAGTTAAAGGAGACATGGGAGAACACGTCTACATTTTTATTAAATGCCTGGGATTAAATATCACTGATTCCTTACACTGAGAAATGTACTACATTTGCGACAGAGGAAAAAATAATTACATTTAGATAGTAATGATATCAGGATAATTGTATCTAAGGGTAGCATGTTCACTTAAGCATACATATACATTGGAGTAGATTAAAATGTATGCTTAATGATTGGAGGAAGTACAATGGATATGTCATTATTATTAGGTTTTGTTTATAGTTAACTTAAGTTTTTGTGTGTTGTTACCTTAAGGTTTGCAAATACACACACACAAAACATGTGTTATGACTATTTGTTGGTGTTTTTAAAATACTATGTTTGATTTGTTTTAAAAATTTCCTTTGGGTTTGGTGAGTGGTTCATTTGTTTTAGTGCAAATGTATCTTAAAGGGGCACGCACGCACATGGAATTTTTATTTTTTATTTTCTGAGTTTTAATTAAACACGTGAATTCTTTTGATAAAGTAATGTTCTGGGAACCTGGGATACAACATGTAGGAAATGTTTGACTATTTTTGTAATTTGTCTAATATAGTAAGAAACACTTCTTTGAAGGGTTTTGTATGACCTATGACCTCTATCATGACCTACCGTTGTGGCTTGATCACCCTCATTGGAAAGCCATGTGGATAATGCATTTATGGTCATTTGTAATACTGATTTCAAGGTAATTTGTGTAATTGAAAAATATAGTTCTTAGCCATATTAACTAAGGGTAGGCTGCTTTAAGTCTATTTTCCTATGACCATATGGGTTAAATAATTTTTCTTTGTGGAGTTTTTCAGAGTAGTGATTTTATTTGATTAGGTTATTTGAAATTTTGTTTTATCTTTAGTACCAGTAGTAGTTTTGTTTTATACATTACTCTCATACTGAGAGATATGTGTTAAAAAATGGGGGAGGATTCAGTTCTTTGAGGTTTTGGATTGAAGTTTATACACCTTGAGTGATATGTGAAGGAGTGTATTGTATTGTTGTGTTTGTTCTGTTCTATTCCCGAGGGGATATAGGTCTAACTTCCTGATCATTGGCTCTACGATGGAGTTGACAGTGTGATGGGGAGTATAAGCCAATTTGAAAGAATAGTTTCAATAGAATGTGTGGATATTCTCTTTGAAATATGTTTAGAATTGTATTAAGAATAATTGGTAAAAGTAATGACTTATCATGTAGTTAATGAACTGAACTAAACTGTTCTTCTGATCTGTTCTTTCGAGGTTATCATGAAAAGTGACATCAGACGGTATCTTAATGCATGGAAGAGATAATTGGACCGAACTGTGTGTGTACCTCAAAACCCCCTCTAACTGGCTGAAGAAGAGTGACAAAGGCGTTGAATCAGGCCCTGTCTGAACCACTTCTACCGAGAGAAAGGAACCAAGCCAGAAATCTATGTACAGTATCCAATCTAAGCTATCAACTGCTTTTCTCTCATATTTCTCTCAGGAGTGTGAGAGGAGTCCACGTGGAGTGATGTATCATTAGCTGAGAGAATAATTTCACTCTCTCTCGCTCTCTCTGACTCTGTTAGACAAGGGTAAGCTCTGGCCTGCGCTCCCTGTCCGCTATGGTGTGTTTGGCACCATAACACATCAGAACCTGAATGGAGGCCCCTGTGTGCTGGGCCTGGGCCCCTGCGTGGTCCTTACCGATACCAATGGAACCCTTCTTCTGTGGGAGGACCTGAGCCGCACGCTGGCCTTCGCCTGGGAGCGCCATGTCTACGGCTCTGCTGGATTTTTCCTGCTGCTGTCCTGTGTGGCTGTGTTGGAAATGGTGGGTGGTTTGTCTATGCTCCACCCCCTCTGTGATGCCCTGGCCAATGGGCTGCTGCTGCTGACTGGAGCTCTGCGTGCTGTCCTCCTCCTCATTGACCCGTACGGCACAAGTCGGATCCTGTCACAGCCCGTCCTCACTGCCCTCTACATCCTGCCTCTGCCGCCGCTGCTGTGGGCACAGGTTTCCCTGGCCTTGATCGCTCTGCGAGGGGCCAACCTGAATCTGCTCTCCCCAACACTGCAGCGCCCCTGTGTGTTGGGAAGAACTCTTCTGTTGACAACCGACCTGCTCTCCCCAATGCTGTCCCCTGCCCTCCCTCTGGCGCTACAGAGCCTCTCTCTCTTCTGGGTCCTGACCCTCTGCCAGGGCATTTTCACCCAGTCACTTTCCCACCTATACCCTTTTTCCAAGAACCCCATACCCCAGTGGGGGTGCCTCAGAGTATTGAGGAGCTTGCAAGGCGTGTGACAGCGGTGTGTGCCCTCCTGGGGGTGCTGTGCTCCGGCCTGAAGATCAACAGCCTGCTCTGGCTCTATGGGCTGCTGGGGTCCGGAGGTGCTTCGGCTGGGGCTGGTGGCTGGGCCAGTTCTGGGCTCAGGTGCTAGACTTGTTCTTGGGATTCTCTATGCTGGTGCTAAGCTCCTGGGTGTCCTGGACCCCCTGGAGGAGCCATGCTACGAGTGACCACAGCCAAGGGAGGGCAGAGGGAGCGTTGTTTTGGGACAGGGTGCAGAAAACCCTGCGGCTGGGGCATTTCACGAAGTCAGAGAAAAACTGGGTGGAGCTCATGCCAAACAACTGCGTTGGGCAGCATCACTCGAAAGCCACTCCATATGCCGTGTCTATGATGACCCCCCCCCAACCACCACAGACAGTCTGAGACACCATGTCATCATAAGGGTGGAGGAGGACCCACAGCCAGCAGCATCTCTCCCCTACTGTGGCAGTGAGCACGAGTGCATCCTCTCCTTCATAGAGTTCGACATGTGTCCTCTGTCACAATCAACCTCCGCATCGACAACGTGCTCCACCGTGACCATGGACACCTGCTAGAGGTGGGCAGCCACTTCACAGCCCCACCCCCTTCTTTTGACTTTATAGTCAATAACTATTTGTTTAGCACTTTTGAAATGTACAGCGACAGAATTCAGAACATGGGCCATTCTTACAGTTATTATTATTATTCTCCCTGTACATCAAGTTAGCAACACAGGATAAATAAAGGGTGCATTAAAGCAGACAATGAAAGCTCTTAAAATATTAGCGGGCCTCCAAGTTAACAGTTGTTTTGAGCGCGGCACAAATCATGCTTCATTGACAGCATGGCCAATGTTGAATGTTTATCATTTTAAACTTGGAAAAGAGCCCCTTAATCCCAGGTTTGGGACCACACAGCCACTGTCACTGATTCCTTCTTAACCACTCGTTGTATTTGCAATTTCCAACTTGTTGTGTAATGTCCAATGGCCGATGAGCACCAATACGTTTTATCTATAATTTCTCTTCATTATTTCTCTTCATATGACAAGGATTAAAAAGGATTTGCCAGTAGATTGTTGACTTGATTCATGATGATGACTGCTAGCTAAGATTTTGAAAGTATGATGTTGACATGATCAGTCCAATCAAAGCTAATGTACATATAACATGATTTGACTTCATTTTATCTGTGGTCAATGACCTTGAGCCGTCTTGGATGGGCACTTCTATGGCAGCAGCCGAAGGGCTAGAATTTTCAATGTCTCCTCTTACACTTCGCAGTGACGTGAAGTCCCCATGAGTGACAGAACACTGAGGCAATCATGGCACAATGCTCTGTATTTTCTGCTGGCTTGCCCCACCACCACAGAAAGCACTGAGCTAGGCTGAAAACCTGCATTTTGGAGCTGCCTTTCTCAAGAAAACAAAAAAAGAGACCATGTTTGTATGCAGCTTCATTAACTCAATGATATATATATATATTTTACATTGTTTGCAAACTGTTATGTGACACGTATTAATGCCAAAATAACATGCAAAACAGGCAAGCCCTCCCCAAAAATAATATGTGGGGCTCAAAACAGCCCCACCTGCCCTGAATGACGGGTCGCCACTGCTTCTGTCATGTACAATAGTGATGTTTGGCACCGGCACCTCAATTGGCCTGCATTTCTATCTGTAACTTAACCGGGCACGCTACTAATTAGTGTAAAAAAATGTCACCAGCCGAGCTAAATTCTGATTGGTCTTTCAATTAGGCAAGCCGTTTAAATTTGGGGCAACTTCTACCAGAGACCTCAGTGAACTCGCGTATAAGCGAAATTGCACAAACTTTTGTGTGTACCACCATGCGAAAAACGATTAGAGATGTGCTGTCGTGTAAACATCCTATATTGTATTTTACGGTGATGGCAACGATTAGCTCTGTGTTAACCCCTTGCTATGGCCAGATTCCAGACGCAAGCACTTCAATGCCAAAAAATGCTAAAATTGATTCGACGATTGTCCGATCCGGGAGGCTTGTAGTTGGGAATAAAGTCCAACTGAGAAGGGTGGGTTTCGAAGTAACCAATGATGAATCCGCCACTTCTGATCGTATCAAGACTCTAAACGGATCTCTTGCATTTGAGGCTGGTAATCGGGCTGGACAGCCTGCATCACAAGGTAAGCCACCAGGCCTCCCTTTTCCATTTGTTTGTAAATCGTGTAGCGGTAACCTAATAGTAAAATACTATATTGCGTAACACATCGTTGGTCAGTCTTTGCATCCACAGCTGAACTCCGACTTACTGGTTTAGCCCCATTCTAGCTACATATTGTAACACCAGCTAATGTGATTTAACCAACACATATCAAATCAAATCAAGTTTATTTTATATAGCCCTTCGTACATCAGCTAATATCTCGAAGTGCTGTACAGAAACCCAGCCTAAAACCCCAAACAGCAAGCAATGCAGGTGTAGAAGCACGGTGGCTAGGAAAAACTCCCTAGAAAGGACGAAACCTAGAGAGGAACCAGGCTGAGGGGTGGCCAGCCCTTTCAGGCTGTGCTGGGTGGAGATTATAACAGAACATGGCCAAGATGTTCAAAATGTTCATAAGTGACAAGCATGGTCAAATAGTAATCAGGAATAAATGTCAGTTGGCTTTTCATAGCCGACATTAAGAGTTGAAAACAGCAGGTCTGGGACAGGTAGGGGTTCCATAACCGCAGGCAGAACAGTTGAAACTGGAATAGCAGTTTGACCATTTGACCATGTTATACATGTGTGGCTATACATGTCTCCAGTTGCAGGTTGTCTGTTTGAATTTGATGTCTGCAAAAAAGTTTTAATATTAATTAATCTAATGTGTACACCTCATCTTGTCTTCTCATTGATTGAAATGGGTGTATGTCATAGCAGGTGGGTCCACCCCAAAGTGTCTCAATGGGAGATTTGAAAGGGGGTAAATGGCTGTGTTCACTGTTGGACTACTTCATGGGCAAACATTTAGTTTAAAAAAGGCTGTTTTCTAAATTCAGATGGACCCCCTGCAACTGGACAGACACTTCAGACTGCTGTTTTGCTGAATGAAGGACAAATGTTAGAGCCCAATGTTTGAATCCCAGATTGCCCCTTTAAAGGTGGCACACGTTTGAGCCTTACAAATCCTGTTTATTCATTCCCTCTCCCAGAATGGCACAAGTTGGATGCTAAACTCCAGCACATGGGGCCATCAGTACAGTGTAGCAATGAAGCAATGACTCTTCGGGTCAAAGGGGGAAGAGCTCCACATTTTCTGGTCGATGGCGGTAAGTAGAATGTGCCCACTAGATAAGAAAAATATTGAACACTGATGCTGCTTATGCAAGTTGCTTAGTCCCAAATGAGTTGGTTTAGCCTGAGGTATTTCTGTCTTGTGCAGGTGATGGGTCTCCTGTGTTTCCCCTGTCCCGAATGCCAACTCACTGTGGCTTCTCTGTGAAGCGGTCACGCAGAGATGTAATGTTTGTCGCACCATACCAAGGCTGCCATGTCACTCAAGAGGTGATATTTCCTCCATGGAGGCTTTACCTTACTAAAAATGTAAAAATTAACTCTTGAAAAATCTTGTATTGCTAAATGTTGATTTGAGCCTCGATTCACATGTTGGCTATTAAAGCACATGAACAGGGGTTGCATCATGATACAAATGTTTTCCTTCATACAGGGGGGTAACTATGTTCTGCCACTCCGTCTGTGGGGGGCACCCATGACAATGTCTTGTCCTGTTGCACCACCCCCTCCCTCTGTCTCCTGCTATTTATCTGGCATGGTGGTGAAGCTTCCCATGGCAGCAAATGCTCTTCAAGTCAAAGGTGGGTAATTCTGACTTTCAGTGCACATGGTATATTTGGGTGGTATACTATGGTGAATGAATGCTGATCCAAAAGGACTTAATTTCTATAAATGGTTGACCGTAGACTTGTGTATGCCTACAGTCTATTCTGTTGATCACACTGAAATTGTTTTTCAGTGTCTGGTGTGTGGGAGCCACTTCAATCAATCTCCCAGCAATGTGGCTTAACCATTGAGCCATTCTTTGGAGGAGTGGTGTTCACTGCACCATACACAGGACCCTGTGTGGAGTTGGAGGTAGTCCTCACTGTCATCTTGTGGTCATGAAAGTGATCAAATGGTCACTTTTAGGTTATTTCTTGACTTTAATATATATTTTTTTATTCAGGATGATGAGCGTTTGCTTTTTATGCTCTCGGTTGCTGGGGAGATCACCCTCTCCTGCCCTGCTGGCCTCCCTCAAACTGAACCTGTTACGTCTGGATACCCTCTGTTCTACCAGTGGTCCCAGTACCATTTCCCTCCGTATCCCCCCCAACCACCCTCTTCCCCAACAGCAGCCTCTACCATGTCTAAACAAACACATTCCCCTAAACCTTCTAGGCAGGTCACGCCTATGCCACGTAAAGGAGACCCCCAGGTCCCACAAACACCTGAATTGTACCCGTACCGTTTTCCTCCGTATCCCCCTCAACAACGCTATTTCCCAACATCAGCCCCCACTACCTCACCTAAACACACCAATTCCCCTCAACCTGTCCCCCAGGCCATGCATATGTCACCTAAAGGAGACCACCAGGTCCCACAAATACCTGAATTCCACCCGTTTTACGTGTACCATTTTCCTCCGTATCCCCCTCAACACTATTTCCCGACATCAGCCCCCACTACCTCGCCTAAACACACAAATTCCCCTCAACCTGTCCCCCAGGCCACGCATATGCCACCTAAAGGAGACCACCAGGTCCCACAAATACCTGAATTCCACCCGTTTTACCCGTACCATTTTCCTCCGTATCCCCCTCAACACTATTTCCCGACATCAGCCCCCACTACCTCGCCTAAACACACAAATTCCCCTCAACCTGTCCCCCAGGCCACACATATGCCACCTAAAGGAGACCCCCAGGTCCCACAAACACCTGAATTCCACCCGTTTTACCCGTACCACTTTCCTCCGTATCCCCCTCAACACTATTTCCCGACATCAGCCCCCACTACCTCGCCTAAACACACAAATTCCCCTCAACCTGTCCCCCAGGCCACACATATGCCACCTAAAGGAGACCCCCAGGTCCCACAAACACCTGAATTCCACCCGTTTTACCCGTACCACTTTCCTCCGTATCCCCCTCAACACTATTTCCCGACATCAGCCCCCACTACCTCCCCTAAACACACAAATTCCCCTAAACCTGTCACCCAGGTCCCGCATATGCCACCTAAAGGATACCCCCAGGTCCCGCAAATGCCTGACTTCAAAATGTTTTACCCGTACCATTTTACTACATATCCCCCTCAACCTTATTTCCCATCAGCCTCCACTACCACACCTAAACAAACAAATCAGGCCCTTCATATGCCACCTAAAGGATACCCCCAGGTCCCACTGAGCTACCAGTTCCCCCAGTACAATTTCCCTGGGTTTTTCCCTCGGCGCTCTGTCCCAAGAGCACCCCCCATCATAGCCAGCCAACTGGATAACCAGAATAACCCCCAGAAATATCAGTACTCAGATTTCTCCTACCGTCAAAAGTCAGCCACTCCTCCAGTAACTGCTAGCACTATCCCTGGCACCACACCCCAGGCCCAACCCAAGCAGTCTTTCATGCAATATGACCAGTACCCGATGGTTCGCAGCGGGAATCCGTATGGCTCTGCTCTGTTCCCACCCCATTATGGAACGGTGCCGTATCATTATCAGGGGCCTAAGGAGTAACTTATGGTAAGGCATAATTATCACAAATGTAACTAAGTTTAAATATCTAATGTGTTATTTACGTCAATTACAATTGAAGTTTAATCGCACTACTTTCCACAGGTGAAATCTACAGTTTCCAGCCATTACTTGTGAAGTGTAAAATAAATTAACTAAATGTACTGCTTGAGTTTATGGATTTACTTGACAGTTGAAACGGTGGTACTGTTGGCCAGGGAACTAGCACCTGGCCAACCACAGGCTCTACAGGGGTGGCTAGCTAGCATTCTCTCCCTTCCTGCCTGTGCTTTAGTTGCATTCATGCTTGTACATGACCTCGCTAACATGATATTTAGGCTTCAGCTGTGAGGTGCCTGTATCGCCTTGAAATAAAGTCCAGCTAATGTGCCACTTTTCAAAAGTATTTATGTAGGGTTAACTCTTGATGTATCTTATTTTCAAGTGTTTGAATTAGCAACATGCTTAGTAACCAAGAAACCTTTTTATAAGTCTTACAAGACCAAGGTCTTAGATTACCCTAAATTACAAATGCAAGCAGAAGTAACATTTATATTAAACACATTCCTCAGTTAAGGTCCTCAGATTTCTAAATTGCCCTAGAGGTACCAAAAATCAAATTTTTAAAGTTTTATTCTGTGAACCCTGGGAAATTCCTCTGATCGGCGTTAACATCCCTGAGACCGGGTGGTAAATCGTACACTGTTACAGTCTGCTAAATTAAACACATTTTTAAAGTAATGTTTGGTACAGTGGGAGTTAAAGGCTTTTATATATTCTAGAAATGTATCAACCTATGTGACTGAGGGCCAACTTTCTGGTAGACAATAAGGCTGTGTAACTAAACCTGGTGTTTGTTATAAAGCGCAGTGAGCTACTTGAAACTGCATAAACTATCAGCTGCATTCATATAGATGTTGCCATAGTCTAGGATTCAGTAGGGGTGCTAGACAATCTGCTTTCTACTATTTGAGGCATTACCAATTTAACATTTTCTCATGTGCTTTGAGAGCTTTCATCTATCCAGCTGTGTAAGCAGAGACCCTATCAAAGTATGTGTTTAAATCAGTTGTGTACTCCAGAGAACGTGCTTCATGTAAAATGTTGGTCCTAGGTTTCATGAGCTGGGAAAAAAAGATCCCAGAAGTGTGTGCACAAATTGCTCTAAAATTGGGCACCTATGTTTATGTCTTTATTTTTTATTTTTTCCTTTGCCAAGATGATCCATCCACCTAACGTGGCATATCAAGAAGCTGATTACACCGGTTCACCTTGTGCTGGGTACACAGGCCACAGATGTTGAGGGGGCATGCTGACTAAAGGAATACTCACCAGAGCTGTTGCCAGAGAATTTAAATGTTAATTTCTCTACCAAAAAGCCACCAATGTAGTTATACAATTTGGAAGTATGTCCAAGCGTCCTAAACCACAGACCAAGTGTAACCACGCCAGTCCAGGACCTTCACATCCAGCTTCACCTGAGACCGGCCACCTGATGAAATGGTTTGCACAACTGAATTTCTGCAGGAACTGTCTCAGGGAAGCTCTAACATTAACAATAATTCATATTTAAGTGAATGTTGCTAGAGGTAATATTGTCTGTTATGGACTCCTGACCAATTGCCCCCCCCCCCCCCCCCCCCCCAGTGGCTTCTCGGAGTCATGGCTTAGCAAGGACATGGCTAATATAAATCGAGCTGGTTTTTCTATGCATCGGCAGGATAGACTGGTAGAGTCCAGTAAGATCAGGGGTGGTGTCTGAACAGCTGGTGCTCAAACTCAAATATTAAGGAAGTCTAGGTTCTGCTCGCCTGAGTTAGAATACCTCATGATGGGCTGTAGACCATAGTATTTAACAAGATTTTTTATTTTATTTGTCTATTTACCACCACTTTGTCAGAAAGGGACAATGCAGTCCAGTCTAGTTCTCTTATCCTGGAGGTGCTTTCCTGGAGAATGATATGTTGGCATGGAATAGCAAGACCATGCAGAATCTTTAAGACGAGGCTTG